>NW_022589710.1:15839803-16066388 GCF_004348235.1 Phoca vitulina | reverse complement strand
AAATGTTTGGTAGAATTCCCCTGGGAAGCCATCTGGCCCTGGGCTTTTGTGTTTTGGGAGATTTTTGATGACTGCTTCTATTTCCTTAGTGGTTATAGGTCTGTTCAGGTGTTCTATTTCTTCCTGGTTCAGTTTTGGTAGTTGATACATCTCTAGGAATGCATCCATTACTTCCAGGTTATCTAATTTGTTGGCATAGAGTTGCTCATAATATGTTCTTATAATTGTTTGTATTTCTTTGGTGTTGGTTGTGATTTCTCCTCTTTCATTCATGATTTTGTTGATTTGGGTCATTTCTCTTTTCTTTTTGATAAGTCTGGCCAGGGGCTTATCAATCTTGTTAATTCTTTCAAAGAACCAGCTCCTAGTTTTGTTGATCTGTTCTACTGTTCTTTTGGTTTCTATTTCATTGATTTCTGCTCTGATCTTTATTATTTCTCTTCTCCTGCTGGGTTTAGGCTTTATTTGCTGTTCTTTCTCCAGCTCCTTTAGGTGTAGGGTTAGGTTGTGTACTTGAGACCTTTCTTGTTTCTTGAGAAAGGCTTGTATTGCTATATACTTTCCTCTTAGGACTGCCTTTGCTGTATCCCAAAGATTTTGAATAGTTGTGTTTTCATTTTCATTGGTTTCCATGAATTTTTTTAATTCTTCTTTAATTTCCTGGTTGACCCATTCATTCTTCAGTAGGATGCTCTTTAGCCTCCATGTATTTGAGTTCTTTCTGACTTTCCTCTTGTGATTGAGTTCTAGTTTCAAAGCATTGTGGTCTGAAAATAGGGAGGGGATGATCCCAATCTTCTGGTACCGGTTGAGACCTGATTTATGACCTAGGATGTGATCTATTCTGGAGAATGTTCCATGGGCACTAGAGAAGAATGTGTATTCCGTTGCTTTGGGATGGAATGTTCTGAATATGTCTGTGAAGTCCATTTGGTCCAGTGTGTCATTTAAAGTCTTTATTTCCTTGTTGATCTTTTGCTTAGACGATCTGTCCATTTCAGTGAGGGGGGTGTTAAAGTCCCCCACTATTATTGTATTGTTGTCAATGTGTTTCTTTGCTTTTGTTATTAATTGCCTTATATAATTGGCTGCTCCCATGTTAGGGGCATAGATATTTACAATTGTTAGATCTTCTTGTTGGATAGACCCTTTAAGTATGATATAGTGTCCTTCCTCATCTCTTATTACAGTCTTTGGTTTAAAATCTAATTTGTCTGATATAAGGATTGCCACCCCAGCTTTCTTTTGGTGTCCATTAGCATGGTAAATGGTTTTCCACCCCCTCACTTTCAATCTGGGGGTGTCTTTGGGTCTAAAATGAGTCTCTTGCAGACAGCATATCGATGGGTCTTGTTTTTTAATCCAATCTGATAGCCTGTGTCTTTTGATTGGGGCATTTAGCCCATTTACATTCAGGGTAACTCTTGAAAGATAGGAGTTCAGTGCCATTGTATTGCCTGTAAAGTGACTGTTACTGTATATTGTTTGTGTTCCTTTCTGGTCTATGTTGCTTTTAGGCTCTCTCTTTGCTTAGAGGACCCCTTTCAATATTTGTTGTAGGGCTGGTTTCGTGTTTGCAAATTCCTTTAGTTTTTGTTTGTCCTGGAAGCTTTTTATCTCTCCTTCAATTTTCAATGACAGCCTAGCTGGATATAGTATTCTTGGCTGCATATTTTTCTCATTTAGTGCTCTGAATATGTCCTGCCAGTCCTTTCTGGCCTGCCAGGTCTCTGTGGATAAGTCTGTTGCCAATCTAATGTTTCTACCATTGTAGGTTACATATCTCTTCTCCCGAGCTGCTTTCAGGATTTTCTCTTTGTCTCTGAGACTCGTAAGTTTCACTATTAGATGTCGGGGTGTTGACCTATTTTTATTGATTTTGAGAGGGGTTCTCTGTGCTTCCTGGATTTTGATGCCTGTTTCCTTCCCCAAATTAGGGAAGTTCTCTGCTATAATTTGCTCCATTATACCTTCTGCACCTCTCTCTCTTTCTTCTTCTTCTGGGATCCCAATTATTCTAATGTTGTTTCGTCTTATGGTATCGTTTATCTCTCGAATTCTGCCCTCGTGATCCAGTAGTTGTTTATCTCTCTTTTTCTCAGCTTCTTTATTTTCCATCATTTGGTCTTCTATCTCACTGATTCTTTCTTCTGCCTCATTTATCCTAGCAGTTAGCGCCCCCATATTTGATTGCACCTCATTAATAGCCTTTTTGATTTCTACTTGGTTCGATTTTAGTTCTTTTACCTCTCCAGAAAGGGTTTCTCTAATAACTTCCATGTTTTTTTCAAGCCCAGCTAGTATCTTTAAAGTGATGATTCTGAACTCTAGATCTGACATCGTACTAATGTCCGTATTGAGTAGGTCCCTGGCAGTCGGTACTACCTCTTGTTCTTTTTGTTGAGGTGATTTTTTCCGTCTTGTCATTTTGTGCAGAGGAGAATAGATTAATGAGAGAACAAAATGCTAACAGGGTAACAACGTCCCCAGAAAATATACTCTAAACAAATCAGAAAAGACCTGAAGCAGTGGGAAAAGAAAGGGAAAGAGAGAAAAAAGAAAAGGAAAGAAAAAAAGAAAAAAGAAAAAGATAAAGATAAAAACAAACAAAAGCAGAACAAAACAAAACAAAACAAAAACAGAATGTGATCAAATATGATCAGGCTGGATTATAGATCAGTGCCACACACTAGATTTTGGGTGTATTTTGGTCTGTTAAAAGAAAGTCCCTCCCAAAATTTTAAAGAAAGAAAAACTTATATATGTACAAAAATAAGGGTTGATATGATGAAGGGATGGAATATGACTGTAAAGATGGAAATTATAAAAAATTTTAAAAAAGGATTTGATAAGTTGTTTGAAAAAAGAAAGAAGAGGATTAAAAAAAAAAAAAGAAAGAAAAAAGGGAGAGAATGTGATCAGGCAGGGGAGTAGAGAAAAACCATACACTAGAGATTTAGAGTATATTTTGATCTGTTAGAAGAAACTATCTCAAGATTTTAAAGAGAGAACAACTTATATATATATGCCAAAAATACGGGTAACTACTATGAAGGGATAGAATATGACTTTAAAAATGAAAAATAAAAATGTTTTTTTTAAAAAAGGGATTGATAAGATGTTGGTTGAAAAAGGGAAAAAGAAAAATTCACAAAAAAAGAAAAAAGGAAAAAAGAAAAAAAGACAGTTAAAAAAAATAATTAACTTTGAAAGACTAAAGAATCATGGTAAAAAAGCCATGAATTCTATGTGCAGTATTCCCCTAGCGCTGGAGTTCTGCCGTTCTCATTGATCGGTAAACTTGGTCTTGGCTGGCTGTTCTCGCTGATCTTCTGGGGGAGGGGCCTGTTGCCGTGGTTCCCAAATGTCTTTGCCGGAGGCAAAAGTGCCCCGCCCTTGCCGGTCCGGGCTAAGTAATCTGCTCGGGTTTGCTCTCCGGAGCTTTTGTTCCCTGCAAGCTCTCCGTACAGCTTTGGAGGCGGAGAGTGAAAATGGTGGCCTCCCAGTCTCCGCCCCGGCGGAGCCGAGAACTCGGGGTCCCGCTCCTCAGCGAGCCCCCAGAGAAAAGCCGACAGTCACTCCCGTCTCCCCGGTCTCCGGCCGCACTCCGCGCTCACCCGGCCTGTGACCGCGCCCTTCTATCTGGCACCGGACCCCGGGTGGAGTCTCCAAACCCAGCAGATCCCCGCGGTGCGCTCCCGCACCTCTCCTCCCCGGGGAAGAAGGTGAGTCTCCCCGGATCTGCCGCTTGTTGGGTCCCTGCTGGAGGAGCAGTGGCCCGACTGTGCCGCGGATCACGGTTTATAGCAACCCCGAGCTGAGAGCCCGCGCCTGGGCTCCGTCTCTGCAGCCGGCTTCCCTGCTCCGGTACCTGGGAGCTCTGCCGCACTCAGGCACCCCCGGTCTTTCTGTGACCCCGAGGGTCCTGAGACCACACTGTCCCGCGAGGGTTCCACCCCCCACTTCGCCACCAGAGTGACGTCCCTCAGCGGAGCAGACTTCTAAAAGTTCCGATTTTGTGCTCCGTGGCTCTATCACTTGCCAGAAGCGGCCGTCGGAGGCCCCTCCCCCACCGTCTATCCTCCCGAATGTCGCCTCGGATTCACTTCTCCGCACGTCCTACCTTCCAGAAAGTGGTCGCTTTTCTGTTCAGAGAGTTGTTGCTCTTCTTTTCTTTGATCTCCTGTTGAGTTTGTAGGTGTTCAGAATGGTTTGATCCCTATCCAGCTGAATTCCTGAGAGGAGACGAAATCCAGGTCTCCTACTCCTCCGCCATCTTGCTCCGCCCCCCCAGGTATATTTGAATTTATAGCAGCTAAGTAAGTCTTTTAAGATAGACCAGAGAGTATAAAAAGACAGCTCTGATAATTCAAAAATCTGTGAAAATTCAACTAAACATCACTAGTAATGTTATTATTTATTTAATAAATGGCCAGGAATATTTGCTTGATTGTTTTTTCTTAAGAAAGATTCCTTAGTTGTTATTATGAGTAAGAGGAATATGTTCAACAAAAATACATCGACATCAATATTTCCTCAACATTACAAAGCAAGCTTGAGAAATGACTGTATAAAGTGAAATATCAGAGATTCTAAAAATATAGTTCAAATTGATTTTAAGGGTAGTAATTTTGAAACTACCTGCTACCAGATGAGCATTTGTAAAGGTTAAATCAGATTTTTCATGCAGTATGCCAAATAAAACATATAATTATCTCTAAGTAGAATACATGTTTTATCAATAGCTTTCTGTTAGCCAGTCACCATTCCAACCCAGCAGATACTCATGCTATAGTGTTCTGGAGAATAGAAAAAGAAAGGAAGTTACTCAACATTATTTTAAAAGGCTGTTTTAAGCCTAACAGTAAGCCTAATAGTAAAATGCGACAAAAGGAGACACAAAAAGAGACAAGAAAAAATAATCATGATATATTCTTTCTCATGAGCATAAAATCTTTGATGTAGAAATCCTATTTAAAAATTCATATGTGGGACAAATAACCATAAGAGTATATAAGCTATACACTAACACCACACAGTAACACAGACAAATCAGAGACACATAATATTTAGCTTAAAAAAATACAGGCACAATAGAGTGATGCTGTATGATTCCATTCATTTAAGTTTAACAACATGCAAAACTAACTTATGGTGTAGGAAGTCAAGATAATGGTAACCTTGGTATGTTACTGACTGCAGTGGGACCCCTATACTGCTTATTTTTTGTTTATATGTTAGTTGCATGGGTGTGTGTTTAAGGCTGGATATTAGAATTTTGGTAAAACTGGGAGTTGAATGGGTATCCACAAAAACGAAATATCCCATTTAAAAGCCTAGAAGCATGAAGTCTCATGTTAACATACATTGTGGTAGTTCAAGATATTTGCAATATCAAGTGCAAATGACGGCAGAGTATGAAGGAGTGGTACTGAAGACAGTTGTTTAAACAAGGAAAAGAGTGGTTATCTCTTCCCTTCTATGTTCACATGGCACACTCCCTCTCAGTTCATTCAGATCTTAGCTCAAATGTCTCCTTACCATAGAGACTTTCACAATTATCTTAGTTTAAAAAATATGTATTTTGTAATTGTAGAATCTGCTTTAGTTTTTCTTCATAACATTATCACCTCAGTAAATTATACTATTTTTTTTTTCATTTGATCAATGCCATTCTCCCATTATAGAATATAAACTCAATAATGGCAGAGTAGGTGTCCTTTTTCTTCACCACTATATCCTCAGGACCTAGAACAGTACCATGACCGGGTAGTGCTCAATAAATATTTATTGAATGAATGAATGAATGACATTGACATTGAAGTGATAAATATTAATATGTTTATTAATATAGAGGTCTATGGATTTATAAGGAAGATAAAATTTATTCATTAGGAGGATGGATTTTGAGGCTTCTAGAGTCTATTCTGATTTCCCTATCTCAGCAACTTCCAAAGATAAAATGTGAAGACATAAAGTTCAGCCCTTTATTTTACTGCATTACTCATGATTCTGGTCATGCAGAACTCACTGACAACCTATTGCATTTATTACACCTTGAAAGAATAGCATAGGGTATTAACTCTTTGGTGCTAGAAGGTATGGAACAAGTAAATCCAACTTTGAAATTAATTTATAAATAAAATTCTCAGGGTGCATGGATGGCTCAGTCAGTTAAGCTTCCAACTCTTGATCTCAACTCAGGTCTCGATCTCAGGGTTGTGAGTTCAAGTCCTGTGCTGGGCTCCACGCTGGGTGTGGAGTCTACTAAAAAAAAAAAAAAAAAAAATTCTCACTTAGCTTTGTATTTTAAAATGTAAGGAAAATTACCAGTGTTTATCCAAATAGCAGGAGTCTCTATATAAAGTATCATATGTCAGTTTCATATTTAGCTATGTTTACATGCTCAATGACTTTTCTCAATCAAGTATGTGAACAGCAATAATTCACAATTTCAATAATTTCTTGAGCACCTAATTTTTGCTAATTAGTGTGGAAGATAAAATAGAATTTCTACTAATAAGGAATATACATAAAATTGGGAAAAATACTTGTTTACACATATCAAAAACACAGGGTTGATTTATTTAAATATAATCAATATGAGTTTGCAGAAATAAGAAGCTATATTCATCTAAGGAATCAAAAAAATTTCATAAAGAAGACAAAAGATGAGGTAGTCCTGAAGAATATTTTCACAGAAAAAAATTGAATGAAATGAAATAGAGTTCTATTTGATAATCAGAAAGTAATTTGATTTGAAATAATTTTCTTGTAAGTAAGAAGTAGAAGCTAGAGAAGGTAGTGGGGCAAGATTCCAGACCAGGATGGTATATAATGATGCTGAAATTTTAGATTTATCCTATTAGCATGAAAAAAGCCATGCTTTTGCCAGATTGATTTCATAAAATTATGAATTTTAGAAGGAGGAGACAATATAGAGAGACTATTTAGAACATTCTCAGGTATAATATAACATAATTAAACAAAGAGTACAAAGGTAATAGGGTCCTATTCTTTCTTTGACTGTCATAACCTTTTTAAGTGTACAGGTCATTTATTTTGTAGAATGCTAATCAGTTTAAATGTGTTTGATATTTTTTCCCAATTTGATTCAGGGTGTGTATACTTGGCAGGAATATCACAGCAGTTATGCTGGGTACTCAACTGCATGCCAACAGATGGTGAACAGTTTCAATTTGTCCCAGTACTGATGAAGTTCACTTTAATTACTTCATTAAGATGGAGACTGACATACTTTTTCCATTATGAAGTTATTCTTATTTCCCTTTTGTGATCAATTATTTTGTGGAAAGACACCATGTAATTGTATAATATTTTGTCTCTTATTAAACTTAAATTCGTTCATTATTTAGATCAGAATAGATTTATGTCTTTATATTTTATGCAATGAGTTATAACTTTTTAAGATGGCTATTTATGTTTTAGCTTAAATTGTCCTAGATTTGACCAATGGTAACTGGTTTCTGTGTCCTTTTGATACGGTATCATTCTTTGAGCATGTTTTTTTTTTTTTTTTAGAACACTTTCTCACTTTCTGGAAGAACAAGATGCTTTAGACTCATTTTGTACTTTCATTGCCCAGACCTCAGATCAGACGTTACTCCAAGGTGTCCTCGTTTATTTAGTGAAAAATGTCATAGAAGGCAAGAGTTATGTGCTAGGTATGCTGATATGCTTATTACATTTAAAGGGCTGCTGCTTCTAGAACATCTTGTTAGAGAGAACTAGGCAATTCTTGTATATAATACTGTAATAAATATGTACATCTAGGTCTTTATTTATCCATCTATTTATCTATTTATCAATCAATATATCTACTTGTCAATTGAAAAACCACAAGTTCATACGGATCTCTAATTCTAGTCCAGCAGCACAGAGTACATTTTATTTTCCCTGTTTCTAACCACTGTCTCTGGTGTGAGGCATCTTGCTCACATTGATTTAATATATTTTCTCATTTAATCAATTATCCTTATGTAAAAAATCTCCTACCTCCACTAGGGCCCTTCTCCCCTACACAAATGCTCTTCTGTCCCTAGTCAAACTCACATCCCACATTGGGTTGCACTACCAGGGAAAAGACATCTTCTCCCCATGCAGGTTCTGATTCTCTGGTATAGGCTAACCTCAGAAGCTTATTGGCTTTGCAATCTCTCTGTGGATCAAAACCCTGTGTGAACACCTTTCTCACTCTGAGCTGAGCCTTTATTATTCTTGGATGCCATCTCCACCTATCTCATGACCTAACATCCCACCACTGAGCTTTAAGTTTGATAGAAATGAAAATTTCGTTAAAAAAAAAAAAAGATTTATTTATTTATTTATTTGAGAGGGGAAGGTGGGCAGAGAGAGAGAGGGAGAGATTCTCAAGCAGATTCCCCACTGAGTACAGAGCCTGACGTGGGGTTTGATTCCACGACCCTGAGATCATGAGCTGAGCCGAAATCAAGAAGTTGGACACTCAACAGACTGAAAAACCCAGGCACCCCAGAAATGAAATTTTGCCCCATACTCCTCAGCTCTTGAGACTCCAAAATGATGCAGCCCACTTTAGGAAGTTATCTCTTAATCCCCTATCTATATGAATTACAGCTCTATGCTATCTTCCTATATTATTAATAACTTTCCTGTAGTATTTTATCTTCTTTTGTAGTCATCAATGTTACTTTCATCATCCTTACTCAACTTCCTCTATGGCAGTGAACATGCCATAGATTTTGTAGTTGAGTCTTTGTAGTACCTAATGCAATGACTTAAATAATAGGAACTCACTCCAATTGAAAACAACTGAGTATATCCCCAAAGAGTTAATTTAACCATGTGCTATATGTAGTTATTTAAGAGTATTAAAATGAATGCAATCTTGGTATAATAAATAATGTGAGAAATTAAAGAAAGCAATGGTTCCTTACCATAGAGAAAAATTTGTTGTATTCACTGAAAATAATTTTTTTTCACAGACACAGAATATAAAATAATACTCTCAAGACAAATATTATGTTAGTTCTAGAAAATAAATGGAAAATAAGCCAAATGAATGTACATACAAATTTAATTAAATGCTATGAAAATTTCAAAGAGAAGATACTTTATGTTTTCAATAATAAGTTAAATATATAATTTTTTTAATTGACTGCATGCAATCTTTGGTAGTAGATTTCAAACGCCATGGTACAGTGCAGTTGAGTTTTAACAAATTTTGATAGAGCATTTTAATTCAATATTCATGTATTATCAGTAAAAATATTTGAGCTCATTATCCAAATAAAACAGCATAACCTAATTACAATGATTAGATATACTAAACTGTAGCTGAAAACAGTAATCTTCTTTAATATATATGAAAGTTAGATAATGTTTGAACTGAAAACATGTTTTTTCTCAGAGATTTGTATAAGTAAATAAGTTGTTTCAGCAAGAAGTCCTGTTTTGAGTTGTGAAAAGAAAATGTTTTATAATGTGAAAAGAAAATAATGTATCAACTACGACCATATTTGCATATTCATTAGAAATAGGAAAAAAGGAAGTTTTAAATGATTCTATAAAATTCATGTGAATGGCTTTTTGCCCAAGGATTTGAAATGGACTAATATGAGTCTCTGTTAGGTGAGATTAGTGCAGTATTTACTCAAGGAATAATTTTCTTCTCTACTGAGGCAAAATTCTTTTTGAGTACTTTACCCAATATTCCATGAATAATGAAGTATTTCATTCTAACTGGTGGAGACAGGGATTACTCCTAACCCTGTATTTCTTCAAACAGTAAGCTTGGGCAATTTTGTGCTTACAGCATTTGTTTCCTGTCTCTCAAGGGTTACTGTCCTTCTCATGAAGTTCAATGTATTCTTTCATACATTTCACCAGGTTTTGGTTGCTATGCAGGAGGAAGAATAAGCCCCAGATTAAGGCTGTTCTGTTTCTACCTAATAATCTGTTAAGGGGTCAAACTGTTTCCAAGAAGATTCAATATATCCCAGCATAAAGCTCAAAAATATTTGTATAGATAAAAAAATCATCCATCACCAAATTTCTTCCAGCCACAGTGGAGTAACAGGGCATTAGAGCTCCCTTAGAGTGCACACCTCTACTCTCTGACACTCTGTTCTGCAAACTCTATGTTCCTTGAACTCCCATGGATTCTAATTCCATATACTCAACTCAAAACTACTGATGTGCTTTGACTGGGTTCTGCCTTTCTTTGCTACATCCAGAAAATTCTCTCCCAGCTGTAATTTGTGGCAATTGCAGAACTCAGTCATTTGTTTCTTTTCTTCAGGGGGCCCTGACTGGGCTGCTTGATACCTAACATCTGAAAACAGACACTTCTAGCTTTTGTCAGTTTAGCTGTTTATTTTGAGAGGGTAAATAAGATTAATGTTACTCCATTTTGGTCTAAGGCAGAAATTGTTCCCAGAGAGATCTCTATAATCCTGAAATTTCACAAAGCATCATACTAGCCCACTATATTAATGATATTATGCTGACTTGACCGGTGAACAGAAAATAGCAAGTGCTTTAGATGTTTTAATGAGAGATGTATGGAATAGACAGTGGGATATAAACCTGAAAGAAAGCAAGAGCATTTTCACCTCAATAAAGTTTCTGGGAGTTCTATGATTTTGAGCATATTCAGATAAATGCACCAGAGACAAGATTTTGAGCCTGATGTCACTTACCCTGAAAAAGGAACAACAATAATTTTAGGTCTTTTTGGATCTGAGAGGCTAAATATACCATAGTTGTGTGGACTATATTATCCCATCTACAAATTCACCTTTAAGGCTGCCAGTTTCTAGGGACACCTAGAGACACCTCTGTAGCAAATCTAGCCTGCAGCATAACTGCTCTAGTACCTGAGCCTTACGATCTAGTAGAATAGAAGCATCAGTGTTGTATGAAGCCTCTGGAAAGATCAGTAGGCAAGTCATAGCACAGAACTCCGGTACATCTTCCTTATTCTGCAGGCATCTACTCTTTTGACAAATAACTCTGGCTTGCTAATGGACTTAAGTAAAGACAATGTCTAACCATAAAAGATCTAATAATCATGAGGCCTAAGCTTCCCATCATGAATTGAGCATTGTCTGATTGAACCTGCCATAAAAGTGGAGCATGTGCAGCAGTCATGTATCATCAAATGAAAATGATTTATAAGAGAATGCGTTCAGGCAAACGCAGAAGTGAAAGTAAGTTGGATGAGCAGATGGCTCAGACTCTTTTGACATTTATCCCTATTGTTTTGCCTCTTCTCTTTCAATCCATGCTTACGGAATCCGAGGAAGCTCCTTATGACTAGATGACTAAGATGGAAGAAATTTAAGTGTGGATTATAGACTACTATACATTATATGCTGCATAATCTGAACAGGTTGGGCAGTTTAAGCACTAGAGCCCCACTCAGGGATACATCTGAAAAAAATATGAGGATGAACACTACTACTTCCACTTTGGTACCCGAGGGTGTCTACTTAGTTTGAAGTAAGAAATGGCCATCAATACAGATCTCCACCAATTCATAAGAGATTAGTAATAGTTTGGCTTGATGTCCAAGGCCTTAGAGGTAACAAGATTGGGAAGCTGGTGGCAAAGAAAGTCCATGGAAGATATATGTGGATGGACATTTCAGAATGAGCACAGCTAAATGCCCAACAAAGTGCATCTACCATAGAGCTCTCAATCATCAGATGGCATTCTGATTACTACTCTTATATTGCTTATAAGTGGAATTATGTCCCCTCTGACTTTAATGCTTAAGTATGGCTACTCTGCCTCTGTGTTTTCCAGGATTGCATCATTGTAGATACTGAAGAGTTCACTTTCCATAGCAGCATTCTTAATCTCAACCCTGGCTGCTAGTAAGGGCTATTAAGCTTCTCAAATATTCTGGAGCTTTCATCACTGGCATGTTTCTTACTTTTTTATTAAAGAAGTTGTCTTGTAGGCTCTCTTGGGGATCATCTTCACGGGGTGGTTTCTCAGGTCATATATATTCAGCCCATTCAAATAGAATGGATCTTCTGGGAATTTCCAGGAAGTTTTCACAAAAATTTCCAAGGAATTTCTAGTATCTATGTTCTTTTTACTGTAGGTCTGTTGTTTTCAAAATATGGTGCCACAACCAGCAGCACCAGCAAAATCTGGGTCCTGTTAGAAATGCATATTTTTGGCCCGAACCCATGCCTACTGAATCAGAACCTCTGGGAAGAAGCCCCAGTAATTTGTGTTTTAATAAGACCTCCAAATAATTCTTATGCACACTAAAGTTTAAGAATATCTCCTGTAGACCATTGTTAAATTCAGGTTTTAAAAAGCCATCTCAGAATATTAGATCAGCTTCAAGCACCAAGTGTACTTGAAAAAACATCAAATGTCAAGTTATAGATAAGTGCTCCTTTGTTCAATGAAATCTCTCCTCTTCAGGTTTATATTACTCCATCATCCATTGTTGCATCATATGTATATATTTCCCATATGTGTACATCTATCTATCTATCTATCTATCTATCTATCTATCTATCTATCTATCTATATCTCCCAAATCTTTAGCATTTAGGTTATTTTCTTTTCTGTGACATGATTCTTTTCTGCTAGAATGAATGCTAGTTTCAACTTGGATGCATTGACAGGTGGTGGGAGTTTTTCTTAAAGATACTACACCTCAACTTTTGAGGTACCTGCTTTAGGTAAGATTATTCCATGTTCTTCAACAAAGATAAAATATTCTCTTATGAAAGAAAGAGGTTGTTTCTTTACTGCCTCAGTAAAGTGTGACACTTCAAAATTCTCAAAATTGTCTTAATTCCAGGTATTGGTGTCCCATTATTTTCCTATCAATATCCTTACTTTAACATAGGAAGTATGTCAAGACTATGCATTTATTTACCTTTTCACCTCTTTAATATTTTTGGTAGATTCTTTTCTGATTATCAGCACTTATGACTTATGTCTGCCTTATGACTACATTATGACTACACAAGATAAAAGTTATTTTCAAAGGTTCTATTGATATCCTCTGGGTTTCAGATCATAATGTCAGTTAGCAATGAATTGTTTCAAGTCTAACCTTTTCTTTATTGTCTTTAGTCCCATTAATCAGATTTTCTGTCCCAAATGCATGTAACTTCCTGGGATCCCACCAGATTAATAACTGTATAATTTTATCTCCTAATCCTTGCCTTCCACTTGAGCTTCATCCCAAACAGCAACAGAGGAAAGTTTAAGTAAGTGTGATGCTCCTGCCTGACAGGGGTTATTACTACCCCAGTCACCACCAGAATATCACCGTATTGCCATTCTGCACAATACAACTCAAAAATCCTATCCTGAAAGTATATTTCTAGAACATTTTTCAATGTCAGTAACCTTATCCCTGTTTTACAAGGAAAAAAAAAAAAAAAACCTGCTTTAAGAATTACTTGCTAAAGATTTATTTGTAAGGTGCAATCCCAGGGCAGGCAGAGCGATGGAAAAAGCATGGGAGGTAGAGAAGAGTAAGAAGTGAATTACGATGCATTTCCATGCTGAGCACCACTTCATGACAAGGCCTAAATAGATACAAAATATTGTTTGGTTATGTGTGACATCTCCAGACCAACTGTATTGGGAACTGAAGTTAGGAATACTTAATGAGAGAAAAGTTGGTGGATTACTATGCTGGCTCTATCCTACCTCCTAAATTCCACTGCTTGAAGGTCATTCTCCTGGCCTTTTGCACAAACTCTAAGGAAACCAGATCCAATGTCCTGCAGTGTTGTGCTCTATCCAAGTTCAGAAGTAGAGGGAGGAACCAGAGACTCTGTTCAGGTAGCTGATTTGACTAAGGAAGAAGAACTGTATGGGCCAGCTCAGTATTAGACTCAGCCATCCGGACTGCCTCCACCTTGTGATGCCACAATCTCAACTTGTGGGTATTATGTTAACACAACAAGGACACTGAGACCTGCTTGGCCATATGGGTGCTTTATACTGGCTCAGTAACACAAGTCATTTCAGATTGAATTTATTAGCCAAAACTAATCATATCATCCCACATAAATTAGGGTGCTGGGAGGTATAGAGGAATTAACAGATTTTTATTGAATGTTAGATATCTCTGCCCTGTGTCAAGTTATGTTGGTTTTATTGTTCTATCCAATCATGTGAGTTCTTCTGTTGTGAAATATCTTAATTTATTAAAAGACTTGTAATGTTTTCTCTTAAAAATTATATGTAGCCATTAAATAAAGTGTTCTTTAAATCAAATGAAGATGTTTATAGGAACATACAAAAGGAAAATGACTGTAAATAGCCCAGCCACATAAACAACCCATTCTTAACTTTCATTTTGGTTACTTATTTCTGTCCTTTATTCTGTGTATAATTTTGTTTGCATTACTGTAACATTTTTAGCATGTTATATTTTTATCAGATTTTGGTGTTAATGTTATGTTGGCCTCCTAAAACAGATTAGACAGAGATCTTTTTTTTTCTATTTTCTAAAAAAATAACAAGCACCACTGATGTTATTTTTCCCTGAATATTTGATAGAATTCAGTGAAATAGTAAGTTGTGCAGGCCTGGATTATCATTGTAAGGAAAGGTTTTGTATTTTTTTTAACAACAATGTTCACTATTTTTTAATAGAGATATTCAAATTTTTCCTTTCTTTTTCCTTAGTAAGTTGTACTTTTAGGAAATGTTCAATTCATCTAAGCAGTTAGAACTTTTTTCTGTTATCATTTTAACGTCAGTAGGATCTGTGTTGAAATTCTCTATTTTTATTCCTGATATTGATGAATTGTTTCTCTCTTAATTTTATTGATCAGTCTAGCTAGAGGTTTGTCAATTCTGTTGATCATTTGAAGGAATTGTTAATTGCTAATTGTCTCAACTGAATTTCTGCTATCATCTTCATTATGTATTTATTTATGCTTACTTTCGGTTTATTTTGCTCCTTCTCCCCTAGTTTCTTATGTTTGAGCATTGATGTGGTAGGTAGACTAATGCCTCCCCAAAGATGTCCACATCTTAATCCCCAAAATTAAGTGACAAAAGAGACTTTGAAGATGTAAGTAAGTTAAGGATCTTGAGATAGGAATATTGTCCTGGATTACCTTGGTGGGCAGAATGAAATCATTAAGAGTCCTTAAAAGCGAAAGGTAAGAGAGTCAGAATCAGAGAAAGAGATCATAGCAGCAGAGGTTAAAGAAATGCCATTGCTGGGGGTGCCCGGGTGGCTCAGTTGGTTAAGCGACTGCCTTCAGCTCAGGTCATGATCCTGGAGTCCCTAGATCGAGTCCAGCATCGGGCTCCCTGCTCGGCAGGGAGTCTGCTTCTCCCTCTGACCCTCCCCCGTCTCATGTGCTCTCTCTCATTCTCTCTCTCTCTCAAATAAATAAAATCTTAAAAAAAAAAAAAAAAAAAAAGAAATGCCATTGCTGGAAGGGATCAATGCCAAGGAATACAGGGAGTTTGTAGAAGCTAAAAAGGCAAGGAATCTATTCTCTTGTAGTCTCCAGAAGGTATGCAGCCCTGCCAACACTTTTTTTTTTTTTTTAGTTTTATTGAGATATAACTGACATACAGTTCTGTATAAGTTTCAGGTGTACTGAATAATAACTTAACATGCATATATTGCAAAATGATTACTGTAATAAATTTAGCGAGCATTCATCTCATATAAATTTTTTTCCTTGGAATGAGAACTTTTAGGATCTACTCTCTTAGGAGATTTCAAATATACCACCCAGCAGTTGTAACTATAGTCATTATGATGTACATTATATTCCCAGAAGTTATTAATCTTACAACTGGAATTTTGTACCTTTTGACAATCTTCATCCAATCCCCCCACCTCTGGTAACCACAAATCTAATCTGTTTTTGTTTAAGTTTGTTTTTTATTTTGTTTTTTTAGATTCCACACACAAATGAGATTATATAGTATATCTTTGTCTTTCTCTGTTTGACTTATTTCATTTAGCATAATGCCTTCAAGGTCCATCCATGTCACAAATGGCAGGATTTCCTTTTACAGCTATATAATATTTCATTATGTATATATTTCCCACATTTCCTTTATCCATTCATCTGTTGATGGACACAAGTTATTTCCATGTCTTGACTATTGTGAATAATGCTACAGTGAACATGAGGGTACAGATATCTCTTCAATATAGTGATTTGTTTCCTTCAGCTACATACCCAGAAACAGAATTGCTGGATTGTATGGTAGTTCTACTTTTAATTTTTTTTCTTTTTTTCTGGAAGTATGATTTTTAAAAAATTTTTATTATTATGTTCAATTAGTCAACATATAGTATCTCATTAGTTTTTGATGTAGTGTTCAGTGATTCATTAGTTGCTTATAACACCCAGTTCTCATCACCACATGTGCCCTCCTTAATACCCATCACCGGCTTACCCCATCCCCCCATGCCCCTCCCTTTTGTAACCCTCAGTTTGTTTCCCAGAGTCCAGAGTCTCTCATGGTTTGTCTCCCTCTCTGATCTCCTCCCATTCAGTTTTCCCTCCCTTCCCCTGTGGTCCTCCGTGCCATTCCTTATGTTCCACATATGAGTGAAACCATATGATAATTGTCTTTCTCTGCTTGACTTATTTCACTTAGCATAATCCCTTCCAGTTCCATCCATGTCGATGCAAATGGTGGTATTCATCCTTTCTGATGGCTGAGTAATATTCCATTGTATATAAGAACCACATCTTCTTTATCCATTCATCTGTTGAAGGGCATCTTGGTTCCTTCCATAGTTTGGCTATTGTGGACATTGTTGCTATGAACATTGGGGTGCATGTGCCCCTTCTTTTCACTACATCTGTATTTTTAATTTTTTGAGGAACCTCCATACTGTTTTCCATAGTGGCTGCACCAATCTGAATTCCCACTAACAGTGCAAAAGGATTCTCTTTCCCTCACTTTCTTGCCAGTATTTATCTCTTCTTTTTGATGGTAGCCATTCGCAGATGTGTATTAGTATAATAGCATGGTTTTGATTTGAATTTCCCTTATGAGTTAGTGATATTGAACACCTTTTCATGTACCTGTTGGCCACTTGAATATCTTATTCGGGAAAATGTCTATTCAGGTCCTTTGTCTATTTTTTTAAGTGGATTACTTTTTTTTTTCTATTGAGTTGTATGAGTTCTTTATATATTTTGGATATTAACCCCTTATGAGGCATAGAATTTGAAAATAATTTCTATTCTGTAAGTTGCTTTTTATTTTTTATTTATTTATTTTTTTTACTGCATGGAAGTTTTTGTTTGATGTAGTTCCAATTGTTTATTTTTTATTTTGCTGCTTGTACTTTAGATGTTCTATCCAAATAATCATTGTCAGGAGCCATGCCAAGGAGTTTTCTTCCTGTGTTTTCTTCTAAGAGTTTTATGGTTTCTGGTCTTACATTTAAGTCTTTAATCCATTTCCAATTAACTTTTGTGAGTGGTGTAAGATAGGGGTCTAGTTTCATTCTTTTACATATGAATATCCACTTTTCCCAGCAGCATTTACTGAAAAGACTGCCTTTTACTTCATTGAGTATTTTTGGCTCCTTTGTCAAATATTAGTTGATCATATATGAATGGATTTATTTCTGAGCTCTTAATTCTGTTCCATTAGCTATGGTTCTGTTTTTATGCCAGTACCATACTGTTTTGATTACTATAGCTTTATAGAACAGCTTGAAATCAAGAATTGTGATGCCTTCAGCTTTGTTCTTCTTTCTCAGGATAAATAGCTTTGGCTATTTGGGGTGTTTTATGTTTCTGTATGAATTTTTTTTTTAATTTATTTATTCATGAGAGACAGAGAGAGGCAGAAGGGAAGCAGGCTCCTTGTAGAGCAAGGAGCCCAATGTGGGACTTGATCCCAGGACTCTGGGATCATGACCTGAGCTGAAGGCAAACGTTTAACTGACTGAGCCACCCAGGTGTCCCTCCATGTGAAATTTAGGATTGCTTTTTCTATGTGTGCAGAAACATGCCATTGGAATTTTGATAGAAATTGCTTTGATTCTATAGGTGGCTTTAAATAATATGGACATTTTAACAATAATTTGTCTAACTCATGAACATGGGATATCTTTCCATTTGTTTGTCTTCTTCAATTTATTTCACAAATTTTGATATTTATATTTTCAGTGTCATTCAATTCAAAATATTTCCTAATTTCCCCTGTGATTTCATTTATTGTTCATGAGAAATGTAGTATTTCATTTCTATATTTGGCTTTTCCTAGGTATTTCAGTGTTATTATTAATTTTTAGCTATTTGTTGTCCAATACAGTAGCTGCCAGCCTCAAATAGCCGTTAACAACTTGAAATGTGGCTAGTTTGAATTAAAGTATGTGGAAAATGTAAAATCTTAATGTTTCAAAAATTTACTATGCAAATCTACACATAACCAAAACATAAATCTCATTAAAATGTTACATTAATTAAATGTAAAAATTATAACATTTTTTATATATTGGGTTAAATAAAATATATTATTAAAATGAAATTTTTTTATTTTTTTAAAGATTTTTACTTATTTATTTGAGAGAGAGTGAGAAACAGCATGAGAGGGGAAAGGGTTAGAGGGAGAAGCAGGCTCCCCGCTGAGCCGGGAGCCTGATGTGGGACTCAATCCCAGGACTCCGGGATCATGACCTGAGATGAATGAAGGCAGTTGCTTAACCAACTAAGCCACCCAGGTGCCCCTCTTAAAGTGAATTTTGTCTGTCTCTTTCCTTTCTATAATGTGGCTACTAAGAATTTTAAATATATGTGTGACTATATATGTGCTTAAATAATCTATTGGACAGCATTGTTCTAGTATATTCCCATCATAATCTTAACTACCTCATTTCCAAATTTGTTTTCTCACATCCATCCATTCTAACCACTCATCTTGTTACATTTTTTACTTTTTCATTATCAATTAACAGCATCATATCAGAAAGTAAACTTTAAACATCCTAAACTCTGACCACCAACCCCCATATTTTAGCTCATCTACTCTAGTATTACAGATCTTGAATTTTATCATTTCTAATATACCGATCCTACATTTTTTACTTCCTAGCAGTCACTTGCAGAATCCCTACATTATACTTCATCTATACTGTCCAAGCAGGACAGGAACTCAGTTTAAACCCAAATATCAACCAACATTTTAACTCAGCTCAGCAGTTATGAGTACTAGGGAAAAGGCAACACAAAACTGTATTGATTAGTATTATCATAAATTCATGGTCAAGGGGGAAAAAAGGACCTATACCACAATTCATTATGATGTCTGCTTTTCTAGTCATTCAAATGAAAATTTCATATTTCTCTTCTCTCTTCAACCTTCCTAATTTAAGTCCTTCTATTGACTGATGGCCTTATGTCATATATTGCAGAGAAGGCAGTATAAATACAACTATAATACTCTCCTTTTTTTCACCACCCAAACTGCCATTCTATTCCCAAGCATATCCATAATCTTTGCTTTCACTGTGTTACTATACTAAAGTTCCCCTACTTCGATGAAAAGATAGATCTAGACCTCAACCTGGGGTCTAGATCCCTTTCCTTTAGGCATTTTTTAGAACATTTCCAACAAAATAAGACCTTGTCTCATACATCATCACCTTTTTGCTCTATACTAGATCATTCTCTTTAGAATACCAAATTACTAAGAGCACCTATCATTAGAAATCACTGCCTCAACATAAAAGCATTTCAAAAGATTCCTCAAATTTCTCTTCACAGGAAAATATGAGTTTTTTAAATCATGTCTTCAACCTGCCCATCCCACATTTGCTTCTTACTTTTCTTGGGTTAGACCCATCTGCAACCACTACAAGTAAGATATTCTTTATCAAGGTCACTGATGATTTGTTGCCAAATCCAATGGAAATCTCTTCTTATCTGACAAAAACTGTTTGCAATTCCCTCTTTTATTCTTTTAAGTTTTGTTATAAAAAATCATATAAATACTGAAAACTGTATAAAATATATATGTACATTTAAATTTTGTAAATTTTATTTATTTGTTTATTTAAGTAATCTCTACACCCAACATTGAGCTCAAACTCACAATCCTGAGATCAAGAGTCACATGCTCTTCCAACTGAGACACCCAGGCGTCCTGCATTTTAAAATTTTTAATGAAATACAATATGCACGCAAAAAAATGCACAAATCACAAGTGCAGAGATCATGAATTTTACAAATTGAATGCACCCGTGTAATTCATATGTTACCAGAATCTCAGAAAAAGTCTTCCCTCTCTTAACTATTACAGCTCCCACTACTTGATTTATAAAGTCATGGAATTAGTGTTGTCTGTTGGAACTTCATGTAAGTATAATGAAACTGTATTACTCTTTGTCTTTGACTTTTTTTAACTGAACATTATTTTTGTGAGATTAACTGTATTGTTTCTTACAATGATAGTTCATTCTCACTCAGTGCTATAAATTTTTCCATTGTCTGAATATACAACTATTTGCTTATCTATTATTCTTTTCCATGGACAGTTGTATAATTTCCAGTTTGGTATTAAAACAAAAGTACTAATTTTAGCATTCTTTTACCTGTCTTTTGATAAACGTGTATATGTATCTGTTAGACATGCCTAAGAATGGGCTTACTGGGTCATAGGCTATGCATATAAAATACCTGCCAAACAAATTTCTCACCAGATACGTATGAGAGCTCGGGTTGCTCAGTTTCCTGACTGGCACTTGGCATTGTCTACCATTTTGATTTCAGCATTTCTAGTGGGTATGCAAAAGTATCCCATTATAGTTTAATTCTCATTGTCCAGGTGATTAATGATGTTGAATAAAACTTGTTCATGGACTAATTTAGCCTTGTAAAATTCTCATTTGATTTTTGCTTACCTTCAGTTAGATTATCTTTTGCTAAGTGGTACTCTCTATAATCTGATACAAGACATTTATAGGATATATGTATTTGAAATATTTGCATGTTACTGGTTTTTACTGTCTTTATGTTGTATTTTAATTAATATAAGTTAATAGCTTTAATATAGTCTAATTTATCAATTTTATTCTTTTGTGCTTGGTACTTTTGTGACATGTTTAAGAAATCCTTGCCTTCTCAAAAGTTATGGAGATGTTTTATATGTTTTCATTTAAAAGCTTGTTGTTTACAGATACATAGATCAATGGAACAAAATATAAAACCCAGAAATGGACCCACAACTATCTAGTCAACTAATTTTCCACAAAGCAGGAAAGAATATCCAGTGGAAAAAAGACAGGCTCTTCAATGGTGTTGGGAAAACTGGACAGCAATATGCAGAAGAATGAAACTAGACCATTTTCTTACACCATACATAGAAATAAATTCAAAATGGATGAAAGACCTAAATGTGAACACAGGCAGAAACCTCTTTGACCTCAGCTGGGGCAACTTCTTACTAGATACATCATTGGAGGCAAGGGAAACAAAAACAAAAATGAACTATCGGGACTTCATCAAGATAAAAAGCTTCTGCACAGCAAAGGAAACAACAAAACTGAAAAGCAGCCTACGGAATGGGAGAGTATATTTACTAATGACACATCTGATAAAGGGCTAGTATTCAAAATCTATAAAGAACTTGCCAAAGTCAACACCTCCAAAAAAACAAATAATCCAGTTAAGCAATGGGTGGAAAACATGAAAAGACATTTTTCCAAAGAAGACATCCAGATAGCTAACAGACACATGAAAAGGTGCTCAACATCACTCATCATCAGGGAAACATAAATCAAAACTACTATGAGATACCACCTCATGTCTATCAGAATGGCTAAAATTAACAACACAAGAAACAACAGGTATTGGCGAGGATGTGGAGAAAGGGGAACCCTCATGCACTGTTGGTGGGAATGAAAACTGGTGCAGCCACTTTGGAAAACAGTATGGAGGTTCCTCAAAAAGTTAAAAATAGAAGTTCCCTATGATCCATCAATTGCACTAGTAGGTATTTACCCAAAGGATAGAGAAACACGGATTCGAAGGGATACATGCACCCCAATGTTTATAACAGCATTATCAACAGTAGTCAAATACAGATAAAATAATTCCTGGAACTGAGGTGCGTTCTAAATTGAAAATAATCTCCAGTTCTCCAGCTGAGGGCTCAAACCAGAGTCAATGTACTTTAGAATCCAAAATAAAATAAAGTCCTAATTTAAAGGCATGGAAATAAAACTTTATGGTAACATTTTTTGTTTCCACTCGTGCTTTGTTTCTTAGTTCTGTTTACACCATTTCTACTGTGTCACTGTGATAAAGTCCCATTTCTTGAAAACTAGGTCTATGACTTGTTCCTCTTTACCTATAGCTTATATTTCATATTGTTTGTGTGGTACTTCCTCCAAGTCTTGGAACTGAGGATATAAAACACATCCATGAGAAGAATATCTGTTGCTAGAAAGTGAATGAATTTTCGACTACATTCAAATCTTACCATGTGTTTTGTTTTGGCCCTTTTGACAAAAATAAAATGAAACAAAGCAAAAACTACATAGGAATAAACACTATCTTAAATTCTTCAAACTAATTTATTATTAAGGATTGGAGTAAGCTGTGACAAAAACTACATAAGGAAATCTCATCTCTAGGGGCAGCCACCCTTTCAACAGCAGGCTCTCATGGGTTATTTTCACTATGGCTTACAACATTTCTTTTTTTTTTTTTTCCTCCTTGCTGACAGGCATCCACTGTTTTCTCATTGTTTCTGTACCCTTACATCTCCATCCTGCATATTGTTTCAGCTTGCTATCTCACAGGTTTTACTTCACATATCATCTTTTTAGCCTGTGACCTAATATTACAGTCTGTCTCTGCCTTAATTCAAAATTAAGAAAGTTATAATCTATTTGTTTAAGCTCTTTTGTGCATCTAGCCAAGTGCAAATTCTCTACACAATTAAAAGAACCAACATCTCTGTGTAAGATACCTACCTGTGATAAAATCAGATACAGCATGGGAATGGGTAGGGCCATGCATGAAACACTGTTCCATATTGGTAAGGATTTTGATTTGGAAAGCTTCCATGCATGGCAAACTGGGTTTTGTAGGCATTCTGAGACCACTGTTTTCCTATTATCTCAACTTCTTGAGATACCTAAAATTATTTTTCTAGTGTTCCTCTTTGCTTGTTCTATTTCACTATTTCCAATAATTCTTTAACTAATCCTATTTTCCAATGCTTCTGTCATATACTTCTGAACATTTACAATGACAACGTAAATGCCAAATCTAACCACACCTTTGATCCTACTTAACAATTTGCAGTATTTTCCACTATTGAAACATTGTTAGACTTGATGTTTACAAGATTACTGATATTTTCTCTTGGTTCTCAACCTCTGTCCACATCTATTCTTTCACAGGAATCGTGTCCTCTGCCACCCCACTGATGTTGACATTTTTCATGGGTCTATATTTGGTCTCTTTTTTCAGTACATGTCCCCCATGTGTGATCTTATCAATAGTCAGAGATTCAACCTACATATGTCTTACTATGATTCTGACATGCATGTTTCAAATATGAGCTTTTATCATGAGTTATACAACTTTATTTCTAATGAAGTTATAATAGTTGGCTACCCATGAATTGAATAAAATATTAATAGAAGAAAAAGAAAGTTAAGTCCCAATGACCCAAATCATCATAAATTGGGATACAGTGATAAATAAACATGGCTCCTGGCTTAAGAGACTTCACATGGAAAAATTGTCAGATACATAAAGACATTATTATAAAATATTGTCTAAGTACAAACCAAAAATATGTTTAGCAAAATGGAGCTCTCTGCATTAAACATTGATGGAGTTTGTCTTTTATTGCTCTCTGTTATATCAAAGCTGTCAACCTGGCCACCTATAAGAGGTCATGTCAACATAGATTTATAGAAGTTTTCCCCAAACCATAGATTAGATTGTGTGTTGGGGAAGTGGAAGGATAGAGTAGATAAGCCACATGGAAGGCCAGGAATAATGAGCCATTTGCACTGACCTTGCAAAAGGAAAATTGTTGAGTAAATATGGACACCCCAAGACAACACTTTGGTATTCCAAAGTTTTGCCCCATTAGAGAAATCAAATACTTGTGACAAGGAGAAAAGTTGTAAGATCCTATTGTGTTCCATGGGCTGAAAAGGAAACTAGCCAAAATCCTGGTGGGACCCAGGTCCTGGAACCAGGGAAAATTTTTATTGGTTCTAATAGATGTGGACATCTAAATTACTTTAGAGACTGAACCTCTGGTGTCATGGCCTCAAAAGACAATGTCTATAAAAGTTACCTAAAAGATTATATGGAACTTAAGAGCTATGGACTGAAAAACCCAGGTTAGAGCACACTATGTGGAGCATAATACTGAGAGAGAAGCATCTTTAGTGAATTTTCCCCACCTTTAAATTATATTGATCCGTGCTGACAGCTAGATCTGCAGGACTGAGTTCTAACATGGCTCTGATTTGTTGTCCAAATGTTGGAAGACCACATGAAACAGCAATATTGTGTGTCAGTAAGGAGAAAGAGCAGCAGTGACTGTAATAGAATGACAGATGCTAGGGATTTTCTCTCTTTGCTCTAAAAGTTTGAGGCACTGTTTGGATTGCATATTTCCCTATGGAAGAACCACAGCCTTATAATAGTTTTTTTTTTTTTTTCTTTTAAGTAGATTTTATACTTGCAACCTGAAGCATTTGTACTGGATGCATATGTAAAATTAAATAATTATACATGCCTATGAATACTGAACTCTGTTACAGAAAGCATCACAGTAATTAAGGCTGGTCAAAGTTCTGAATAATTTATAGAATGTCTGCCAAATAACCACGGTGGTAAACAGTAAAGAGTATGCTACTACAGAAAATAAATGCATTAAGGTATGGAAACAACATGATATATTCAGGGATTGAGGCATTTGGCAGTGATTCAATATGTGCTTCTAAATAACAATAGATATATTTGTTCTAGCATCCATGGCATAGAGTAGATATTTAGCAAATATATAATGAATGATAAGCAAGCACATTAATTAATGAAAAGGGGAAGGGGTTGAATCAAGTAAAAAGGTAAGAAAAGGTTAACTTATAAAGTTTGTAGGCCATTCTAAAACACTTCGGTTTTACTCTATGGTGATATATTGAGTTGTGATTATGGGCGTGCTTACATTTTCGTCATGCTGCCTGTAAAGGCAGGATATAGCTTGCCAGTGAGGAAAAACACTAGAGCAACAAATAGTCAAAATGCAAATTTTCTTTACAGATTGAGACTTGGATATGTTTCTCAAAAAGAAATTGATTGGGGATGGATTTATTTAAAATTGCAGAAATATCACAAAAAATGAAAATCACGTATCTTAATATCATCTTGTTGCATATTTAAATTCTTCAAATGAAAGTGAAATTTAAAATTATGCAATCACAACTGAAGGTGTTTTAAATAACCTCATTTACCTCAACATTAACTTCCTTGTCTTATCACCTCAATTACATTTCCATTGCAAATAGCTTTACTTGGATAATTTGTAATCAATTTCATATTTATATTGTGATAACAAAAATTAGTGTTTTGATGACTAAATCACTTAATGCAATAGTTTCACTACATAAATTTACATAATTGCTCTGACCAAAACATATTTGTATACACAGTTAGAAAAGAATGTCTTTGATGAAAAACCCATTTTATTGTAATACTGTGCATTTGCATTACTTCCAATTTATTGAGGCAGATTGGGGAATAAAATGCTTTATACATACATACGTACATGCACATATACACACAGTATGATCCTATCTATGAATAATCAATTTGTATGAATTCAAATTCATCAAAATATATATTATGTATATAGTATCAATGAAAGTTTAATCTTCACATTTTTGGCATTGAGAGAAAAAAGTTTCAAGTTCCAAGCACACTCACAAACTGATTTGAAAAGTTATATGTCACTTAGCATAATGCCCTCAAGGACCATCCATGCTGTTGCAAATGTCAGAATTTACCTCTTTCTCATGGCTGAATAAAACTCCATTGTGTATATACACCAATCTTTTTTTATCCATTCACTAGTTGATGGACACTTAGAGATAGGTCAGACAAAAAAGGACAAACACTATGATATCACTCACATGTGGATCTAAAAAAACTGAACTGGGGTGCCTGGGTGGCTCAGTCAGTTAAGTGTCTGCCTTTGGCTCAGGTCATGATCCCAGGGTCCTGGGATGGAGTCCCACATCAGGCTCCCTGCTCAGAGGAGAGTCTGCTTCTCCTTCTCCCTCTCCTCCTCCTCCCTGCTTGTGTTCTCTCTCTCTCTCAAATAAATAAATAAATACAAATCTTTAATTAAAAAAGCTAAACTCAAAAAATAGAGTTAGAATGATGGTTACCAGGACTGAGAGGTGGGGAAATTGGGGAGATGTTGTTTAGGAATATAAATTTGCAACTAGTAGATAAATAAGTTCTGAAGACCTAATGCACAACTCTAGTGAATATAGTCAATGATACTGTCTTATAAATTTCAACATCGCTAAAAGACTAGATCTTAATCGTTCTTACCACAAAAAATAGCTATGTGACATTATAGAGGTGTTAGCTAACTCAAGAGTTGTAATCATATTGCAATATATGTACGTATCAAACCACTATGTTGTACACCTTAAACATATACAATGTAATATATCAATTATATCTCAACAACAAAAAAGTTAAAAAAAAACAGAATTATGTCTTAAATGTGATGTAATAAAGAACTATCATTATGGAATGGTACCTGTGTAATCATATGTGAATAGTGATTGCTATATAGAATTTATTAGCATAGAAATGTGCTTTTATGTTCAATGTTCAGATTGTCACGGAAAATTAATCTCAAAATAAATTAGTTAAATTCAATAATAATAATATCATTATCATATTACTTTATGCATGAAGTAAAGTTATCTCAAAGGGACTGAGTATTTTCTTAAGGTTATGTTGATTTTATATGACACTTGATTAATTGCAAGGATATGATTTTAAATTGAACAGGTAGCAAGTGTGTTTCATTATTATTAAAGAGACATCTTGGATCTAACTTCCATGTTAGTGCTAATTTCTTTGCTTCTTTGTGTGATTTACTTTATAAAATAAAAAATCAAATTAATTGTACTTTGCTATCTGCTACTTATAGTAAACTTGAGAACAAATGCTTTCAAGGTAAATAATTTTAATTAAATCTTCATGGAAACTAAATATAATTAGAGCAGGAAAAATTTTTAAAAACTCTCCATTTTGATTAAAATGTAGTAATCCTACTTTGCTTAGCATAATACTCTCTAGCTCCATCCATGTCATTGCAAATGACAAGATTTAATTCTTTTAATGGCTGTGTAATATTCCATTGTATATATATACCACCTCTTCTTTATCCATTCATCAGTCTGGATACTTGGGCTATTTCCATAATTTGGTTACTGTAGATAATGCTGCTATAAACATCTGGGTATATGTATCACTTTGAAT
Source organism: Phoca vitulina (assembly GCF_004348235.1). Classification (NCBI taxonomy): domain Eukaryota; kingdom Metazoa; phylum Chordata; class Mammalia; order Carnivora; family Phocidae; genus Phoca; species Phoca vitulina. The sequence continues at coordinate 16,038,861 of NW_022589710.1, read as the reverse complement.
TAGTATTTTTGTATTCTTTGGATAAATACTTAGTAGTGCAATTGCTGGATGGGTTAAATAGGTGATGGGGATTAAGGAGTGTACTTGTTGTGATGTATGGAATTGTTGAATCACTATATTGTACTCCTGAAACTAATATTGCACTATATGTTAACTAACTGGAATTTAAATAAAAACTTAAAAGCGCAAATTATGAGATACTCTTTTAAAGCTACATACAACAGGAATACAATTTTTTTTTTTAAAGATTTTATTTATTTATTTGAGACAGAGAGAATGAGAGAGAGAGAGCACATGAGAGGGGGGAGGGTCAGAGGGAGAAGCAGGCTCCCTGCCGAGCAGGGAGCCCGATGCGGGACTCGATCCAGGGACTCCAGGATCATGACCTGAGCCGAAAGCAGTCGCTTAACCAACTGAGCCACCCAGGCGCCCCAACAGGAATACAATTTTTTAAGTTAACTTTTAATATATTAATTAGGAACAATTCCTTTGACATAAATAATATTAAAATGAAAATATTTTGATTCTTTTGAACTTTGGAAAAATACTAAGATATAAAACTAAAATATTAGCTATTTCCTCTAAATTAGTCCATATTTATAATAAAGCTAGATATCAAATGGAAGGATACTCTGAAATTAATGACTTGGATATTCCTAGTTATTTGGCCATTTGAAATACCTTTTGGAAAATTTTTGTTAAATTCTATGAAAAACACAAAATGAGAGAGATTTTAATGAAGTTTTATTGGATCTAAAGGTCAATATTTTTAGAATATTATGTTTTTTCCTATCATGAAAAAGGACTTTCCTTTATTTTCTCCAGAGTTGCATCACTTGTCTATCTTTTATATGATATATTTTTAGATCCCTTGCATTTTCCCTTTGCAATTTAAATGCATCTCCTTTTAACTTACATTTTCTATTGCTTATTGAAAATTAACAATAATTTTACATATAGATTTCTTTAACAAACACCTTGCCAATCTCTTTTGATGATCCTAGTAATAGGTTAAATAATAAGTATTTTTGTTTTTTCTTTGATTTGTGTGTGTGTGTGTGTGAGAGAGAGAGAGAGAGAACAAGACAGAGATGGAAACAGAGAGACAGAGAGAAACAGAGAGCAGAGAGAAAAAGAGAGAGAGATAAACATACTTCCTCTCATTCTTACTTCCCAATACTTAAAAAGTTTTATACTTTTATATATCATTGCCTGGACAGAGACTTCAAAAAAATGTTAATAGTAATTTTGGGCATCCTTAATTTGTTACTGATTTTAAAAGTATACTTCAAATGGTTTTTCATTGAGCACTTTGTATTAAGTTTTGTGGTTACTATCAATATTTTCAGAGTAAGGAAGTTTCCTTTAATCCTTAATTTACTGAATGTTTCTCTCCATGCATAGTTTCTGAACTTTCTAAATATTTTACTGCACCCACTGAAACGATTATTTGCATTTATCTTTTAATCATTTAAGTTAGCTACTATGAAAAATAATACAGAAATAATTTCAAATTCCTGAAATAAACTGAATATAGTGAGATCTGTTAACTTCTATGCATGAAATGCAGTGACCAATATTTTGTTAGTATGGTCTCATTTGAGTTGACAAAAAAATATTTGACACATATTTTAGTTTTCAATTCTGTCCTTACCTTGTTTCGAGATCTAATTAACATCAAACTCATAAAATAATTTGAGGGATGAGTTGCCTTTATCTCATCTCTGAATTAATTACTTAAGATTTAAATGATCGATTTCTGGATTATTTGGTAAAATTAGTTTCTTTAGCCAAATGGGTCTGGTGTTTTCCTAGTTAGAAGATATTTAATTAGTCATACAAAGTATAATGATTATAGAACTATTTAGTTTTCTGTTTTACCCTGTTAGTTTTATCATTTACACTTGTCTAGGAAATTGGAAATTTCAGCTAATTATATTAAAATTGTTTGTAAAAGACTTTTCTAAAAGTCATCCTCTATATTTTTAGTTTGCTAGATTCATTGATGTAATCTGATATCTCTATATAAACTTTATATCTTTCATTTCTATAATTATTTATATATACCCTCCTTCTTTTTTATTATTTCTGCCAGAGGTTTGTCTTTTTGTTGTTGCTATTGTTTTTTTTTTAATAGAGAAAGCATTTTATTTTTATTGATATACTCTTGTGTTAGGGTTCTTTAGAGGAACAGAACCAATAGGATGTGTGTATACATATATAAAATACACACACATATACACATATGTAAAGATATATATTAAAAGGAATTTTCTCACATAATTATGGAGGCTGACAAGTCCCAATATCTGCAGCCTGCAAGTTGGAGACCCAGAGACTCTATGGTGTAGTTTCAGTTTGAGTCTGAAGGCCTGAGTACCAAGAGAGTCAATGGTGTCTATAATTCCAGACCAAAAAACCCCAATGTCCCAGTTGGAAAGCAGTAAGGTAGGAAGAGTTCCCTCGTACTCCTGCGAGAGTCAGTCTTTTTGTTCTATTCAGGACTTCAGTAGATTGGATGAGGGTCAAAACATTAGGGAAAGCAATCTACTTTATTCAGTCTACCAGTTCAAATGCTAATCTTATCCAGAAACATCTTTCCAGACACACCCAGAATAATGTCTGACCAAACGTCTGGATACTCCATGGCCTAGTCAAGTTCACACATAAAATTAGCCATCACAACTCGGTATAAGTACTTGTTTTGTTAACTGTATTTTACTTTCGTTAGGTTTCTACTATTTTTCTAATTCTAACTTCTTTATGCTGGATACTTAGCTCATTGATTTAGAAACTTTTCTTTCTAGTTCAATTGTGTGTCTAAAATCGCTTCTTAGTTCTTTCAGATTCTCATATTTTTATATGCATTACTTTTTTAAAAATCTGTATATATTGTACGTACATATTAGTTAACTATTGGTAAAATAATACTGCATATCAAAAAAATTTCAGGGGTGCCTGGGTGGCTCAGTCAGTTAAATGTCTACCTCTGGCTCAGGTCATGACCTCAGGGTCCTGGGATCCAGCCCCGGCATCGGGCTCCTCGCTCAGTGGGGAGCCTGCTTCTCCCTCTCCCTCTGCTCCTCCCACCCTGACTTGTTCTCTCCCTCTCTCTCTCTCAAAGAAATAAAATCTTTAAAAAAAAATTCAGTGGCATAAAATAATAAATAATAAGTTCTCATGTATCTCTGGGGCCACTAGGGAAGCTCTCTATTTCAGTTATCCTAGTTCAGTTGATCTAGATAAGCTCAGCTGGGGACATTTGTTACACCCTGCAGAGCCAACTGGGGCTTGGATTTTCACTGTGGATTGAGCTCAGGGCTGCTCTAAATGCATTCATTCTGAAGACTTGATTGAGAAAAGTACAGATGGGTAGGGAACTCTCTCCTCATGGTAATGGTGCAAGTTCCAAAGGCAACCCACAACTTCATGGTCATGTTTCAAGTTCCTACTTGCATCTATGAAACATCCCATTGGCCAAAGCAAGCCCCAATATTATGAGCTTACAGAATAGGACTGGGAAAAACAATATCCATTGTGAACAGAAGAGGAAACAAAGTGAAATGTAATTAAAATTTCAATTTTTCATTTGCTTGTTTCTAACCATAGCCTACTTTTTATTAAGCCAACGGGTTTAGAGAAATGCATTTTTTTAAGTTGGAAATGTATGTGATTGGTTTAATTTATAATTCTGTTATTCACATCTAGCAATCACACTTTGGCCAAAGAATGTTGTTGTATAGTATTAATCCTTTGAGTTTGTTAAAAACACCTTTATGACCAAAAATATGATCAATATTTGTAAATATTCCACATGTGCTTAAAAAGAATGAATATTCCTAAATTATTCAATCAAATGGTTCTCTAATGCCCATGGTCAAGCTAGGGATTATGCTCTTCAGATTCTTCAAAGCTGTTTTTTGTTTGTTGTTTTCATGCTCTATCAATTGCCAAGAAAGTATATAAAAATCTCCAAATTTTATGTATTTTTTTCAATTTCTCCTTGTAATTCTCTTGATGTATATATTGAAGCTGTATAATTAGGAACATTCAGTTTAAAGTTAACACACCTTCACATTTAATTGAAATCTTAATTTATTAATTTGACAATATTCCTATTTTGCAATATATTATAATGTTAAAGGCAATTACCATCAGCAAATGACAAGAAACTTTAGCTGAAAAGTTAAAGTTAATGTAACTGTAAAAGTTACACGGTGCTAAATGCAACTCACTGTTTTATGTTCTCATCATGAAGGACAACAAAACTAAAATGGTGGGATCAGGCTGTTAACCCTTGAATTCACTCATCAATCTTAACATCACTAAATGAGTCAAACAGGACTACATTAAAATACAATTTAAACTTGGGAATGTTGGCCCCTCAATAATGATAAATTCTGGACCCAAACTAGCCGTAGGACTGAATTAGAGTGGGATATGAAACATCTATGAGTCAGGTTTTTCTTCTCATTGTTGGTGGTGTTTCTATTTTAGCGTATAGGTGCCCTGATTTCTTTCTTTTTTTTTTTTTTATTTCTTTTAAATATAGATTTTTCCAAATTTCAGGTTTTGTCTTTTCTGCCTTCCCTCCCGTGTGAACCCCTTAAAGACTTATCAATAATCACATTTCTGAGTATTGGAATCCAATTTGCACATCAGGTTGAGAACATGGAATGTTTGACATTTTGTGAAGTCATGGGTTAGGCCCCAGTGTTTATCTGCAACCTACAGAAACAGTTTTTAGATAATACTTCTGTGACTGATCCATAAGATAGTTTGATAGATACCTAAAATCATCTTTATTTTCACTTGAGTTACAATGGGCTAAAGTCTGAAAGACTGAAAACCTAATTTATCTTGGACAGGTCTTATTTAAATTTGTTTGAATTAATCCTTGTTTCCTAATTAATAACTAATACACTGAGCAATTCTGTGTCCAAGGTCACACAATAAAAAATAGTAAAATTAGGATTTTAATACCAGTCTGGCTCCAAAGTCCTAAACATTTTGCTGTCTTACCTTTCTAGTATAAACACTTGTCTGGAAGAGTGACTTACTCATATTTGCTCCAGAGCCCTCCTCTTTTTGATTTTCTGTCTTTTTCTAAGTTCCCATGCTAAATAATAATTATAATTCTCCATTCCTTTTTCTTAATACTGTACTCTATTTTGTCATAAATTTCCAAATTATGTTTAAAAGTTAAAAAATATATTGATAGCTTTCTCTTTTTTCCATTTTTTAACTTAAATTCAATTAATTAACATATAATGTATTACTGGTTTCAGAGGTAGAGGTCAGTGATTCATCAGTCTTATATAATACCCAGTGCTCATTACATCACGTGCCCTCCTTAATGTCTTCACAATTTTTAAAATTGTAGAATATAAAGTCACACACTAATGGCTTACCTAAATATAACAAAATAAAATATACCAGTGTCCTGTTCCCTTTCACTGAATCTCATCTGTAATATCTTAAGACAAAATTTGAATATATGTGACACTTGCATCAAATTACTCACCTTTTAAATCTCTATTTCTAGTTCATCTCCTATTTTTTTTCAGAAATGCCACTTGCCAATTCTGAGATAGACAGTTTCAGCCATAATATATACAGATTTTTGAGATAAGAAAAAAAATAATTACATATCTTATGTATATTTATACACACACAACTACTCACACATTTATCATGCATTTGCATTTGAATTATTTTTGTATAAACCCTTATAGAATATTAAACAAAAATAATATTAAGTATTTTGCCATTAAAATTCAGCCTGTCAGGTAAGGAATAGATAAAGACTACGTAACCCTTTTAAGCTAATTTAAAAATCTCGGAATATTATATACTTTGCTTCTCCATGGCCATTTATAAATAATTACCTTTATATATTATGTAACAATAAAACACCCTACATAGTATTTTTCTACATCAAGGATCAAGTCTAGGAATATGTATCTAAAGAAAATCATGGGGCGCCTGGGTGGCTCAGTCGTTAAGTGGCTGCCTTTGGCTCAGGTCATGATCTCAGGGTCCTGGGATCGAGCCCCACATCGGGCTCCCTGCTCCACGGGAAGCCTGCTTCTCCCTCTCCCACTCCCCCTGCTTGTGTTCCCTCTCTAGCTGTCTCTCTCTGTCAAATAAATAAATAAAATCTTAAAAAAAAAAAAAAAAAAAGAAAAAAGAAAATCATGATCAATGCAACAATAGCAATACACCTTAATTTCTTATATAGAGCTATATAGTTTATCTGATGCATTATATTGGTTATTTCATTTAATGTTTACTGCATTTACCTTAGAAAGGGGTTGTATTCATTTGATAAACTGGGGGAAAAAATGACCAGATTATTAATGACCCACTCAAGATTGCATAGCTGTGCTGGAATTTGTATGTTTTCAGACAACCAATTCAATGTAATTTTAATTATACCTCCCTTTCTTGTCTTCTCAAAAGTACTGATTAGAATAATTTGAAATAGTAAAATCCATTCAATGAAACCCAACCTATGCATGCAGAATCTTTCTTTCCCATGAAAAATGCGTGTCCTAATTTGGCTGGAGAAGCAAGAAACCACTGAAAGACTGTTATAAAATGAATCTTCAATATGACAAACCTGAGAGCTTAGAAAAGATCTCTTTTACAACTTTAAACTGGAAACATCAAAAACATCTGGAAATTGAATTTTCACGGTAGGGGCCAGAAAGGAAAAGTAAGAGCATAATGATATAGTACTTAATTATCATAATTCACCCCAGGTGTTGAAATCTCAGAAAAGATGTATTTTATAATGAGTATCAAACCGTGTATTCACAAACTGCTAAAGATAAAAAGTCTTAATTAAATATCATGCATATCATGCAAGGAAGATAAAATAAAGCAAAGTTAATTTTTGCCAAGTATTCTTATTTTTTTCTGATACTCACCTAAAAATGAAAAATCTTATATAGCGACCTGTGTTATAATCTGTTGTCAATTGGGTAAGCCAATTGTTACAGGACGCAAAAAAAATTTTTATAACAATTACCAAATGATACTGTTCACCATTTAATAGCAGTTTTATATAATATATAATTGTTCAGAAAATCTTTTATCAGTTCCACCAGGATTTTTGATTGTCCCAGATAAATGTAAATATGACATCAATATGAAATAAATAGATACTGGAAATTTTCATTTTCCTGTACATACAGGAATCAAGATTTCTTATTATTTCACTGAAAAAAAATACATGAACTATGAGATTGAGAGAGAATGAGGAAACATAGAGTATTTGAAGTAATGGTCTATCTCAACATTGACTACATATGCAAAACGGAGCATAATTACACCTCCCAAAAAAGAATATATGCCTAATCTCTCTTAAAAGAGCCTCACAAGTTACTATTACAAATAAATTACTCTAATTTAGGTTCTTATTTGCCACAGGAAGATTTTATAATAAATACAATATATGCTGCCCTTCAGTCAACATGTTTTTTGTTTTTTTGTTTTTGTTTTTGTTCTATTTTAACACACATTAAGTGCTGAGAAGCAATCTAAGCTTAACAAAGTAAGTTTATAGTGGAGCAAATGATTTATCTCATCAGGTGTCATAATCAAGTAGACTGACCTATGAAATATTCTAGAAACAACATTATGCTGTACACCTTGATCCTATACAGTGTTGTACGTCAGCTATATTTCAATAAAACTGAGACATTATCCTTCTAATAGCAAACACTGTGGTGACACTTATCCAACCTTTTTACCTGTATGATACTTTTTCATAAAGTTAAAATTAACTAAAATTTAAAAGAAAAACACCTACTATAATAAGCCATTAAATAATACATATAAGATTCAGGAAAACAGTCACCTCAAGTGGGAAGAGGTAAGAGTTTGATTAGATAGATGAAGAGATAGATAGATAGATAGATAGATAGATAGATAGGCACCTAACCAAACTCTTACCTCTTCCCACATGAGGTGACTGCTCTCCTAAATCTGATATGTATCAAGGTGATTGTTTTCCTGAATAACTCATCTATTTCTCAGCTCCATATATGTATCTCATGTTCTCTTTTCTCCTTGCATTCTTCCCACATTTTTATTTATTTTATTAAATATTTTGCCATTAAAATTCAGCCTGTCAGGTAAGGAATAGATAAAGACTACGTAACCCTTTTAAGCTAATTTAAAAATCTCGGAATATTATATATTTTGCCTCTCCATGGCCATTTATAAATAATTACCTTTATATATTATGTAACAATAAAACACCCTACATAGTATTTTTCTACATCAAGGATCAAGTCTAGGAATATGTATCTAAAGAAAATCATGGGGCGCCTGGGTGGCTCAGTCGTTAAGTGGCTGCCTTCGGCTCAGGACTACCAATGTGTAGTAACTCTCAGGAATAAATGTCATATCATTAGATAAATATTTTAAAAATATGGAGAGAAAAAGTGAATAAAAATAAAATTTCTATAGACTTGTTCAAAGCCCAGCAGGTTTATATATAAATCTGCATTTTGTTTTCTTTTTTTATGTACCTTAGCTACATTTAAACCTAAAGAGTGACTACCAGCCAGGAAGATTGACAAAAATATACACAATTTTTATGTTATTTTCAGTATTTTCTGATGATTGCTAATTTCTAGGATATCAATATTATAAATGGAAGGTGCAAATTTGCTCAAAAATTAAACTTAGATATAAATGAAAATACACTATTCTGCTGCAATTTGCAGAGCATATAAAATATTAAAATTATATTGTCTTATTATGACAAATTCGGTAACCAAAAAACCAAAATTATAACATATTCATAATATACAACCATAATTTTGTAATAAAATTTAAATGAATCAATACAAAAGTACATGTGTAGCCATAAATGTAATGAAGTGTAGAATATTTCCATATTACATTAACAGCATTGGGAATTGTATCTTTCAATTTCCTTTGATGGACAGTAATATGAACTGACATATTCTTCTCTTTCTTCTAAGGGAAAGAGTAGGAGTAAAGCCTAATTTTTTTTCCCAAGCTAACCAGAATACGATTGTAAACCTGAGCTCTCCCTGATTTATAAGATGTAAACATTAAGTAGCATAGAATTTAAACTTTGACACACAGGTATAGTCACAACACATAGTTTACATTCTCTGAAAGTGAAATATCAACATTAATTTTTAATTGTTACATACTTCCAATTTTAAAGAAACATTGCATTATAGCCATACATTGAACAAAAATCAAACTATTTTTATACTTCTAAATTTGGTTACAATCAATTTTGCTAAGCACTTCCTCATACTTCACAATTATTAAAATCTTTTAAAGTGTCTCAAATTGATTTTAATTCAGAAAGATCTGTCATTATTTTTCTGTAGTTTACAAATATGAAGCAATATATTATAAAATACAAAGTAATATTCCATTGGGAGTTTTTTTTATATCAGTCATTAAAAGTCTGCTCTATTGCTCTTATCTTTTTATTGACTTCAGCATTTAGTTTGCAAAGTTTTTTGTTTTATTCTGTTGTTTAGGAATGTTACATCTATAATAATTTTGTTTTTGTCAACTCTCATTTTGAGTTTTGGTGTCAAAGATTTCTTGCTTCATACAAAGAGATAGGACAAAGTTCTCATTCTGGAAGAGTTTGAATGTGAATACAAAAATGTTTCCCTTTATGGTTGTAAAACAATTATGAGCAAAGCCTTGCAGGCCTTCCTGGATTCTTAGATTTCTTTTTTAACTAGTTGAAAATATTTTTAACTAGTTATTCTATATATTTTTAACTAGTAGAAAATATTTTTAGAAAATATTTTTAACTAGTTATTCTATATATATTTATTGTTTGCCTAAATAGTTGAGTTTCCTATGTTTTCTTTAACCCGTTTTTGATGGTTTATCTTTTTAAGAATTAGTCCAACACATCTAAAAGTTTCAGATACACTGGCATAAAGTTTTAATAACATCCTCTTTAACTTCTTGATGACTGCAGTTTTCTTTAGTGATATCCAATTTTGTTGCTACAATAAAGTATGGATGTGCACTCTTTTTCTCTTTTTTATTCTCACTTTTTTAGAGTAGTGTTATAATCTCACATTGTGTTTGTGAATTTATCTACTAATATATTTTGAAACCATATTATTGTTTAAATATCTAAAACTGTTATATTGTCCTGAAGAATTGAACATCCTATAATTATAAATTATCTTCAATAATTCTTTGCTATGTTCTTTATAAAACAACTCTATTAGATATAAATTATATTTAGAAGCCAATTCTGAAGTTTGTTTCTGCTAATTCTAACTCATGATGAATTATTTTAGCTGTGAATCTTGTAATTTTGGAGTTTGCATTCATTTTAATATGGAAATCAAATGTTCCTGGAGATTTAAGAGTTTCGCCCTCACCAATAAGTTTGTGTTTCCTTCCTCCTATCACCTCAGGCCTATTATTGTTCAGAATAATATTTCATGTTAATTCATTATCTTGGAGTTTCAATTCAAACCCCAACCACATCTGAGGGAAAATATGTGGTTACAAATTCTCAAGGAAGACTTTTTTATCCTTCCTCAAAACCAGGTCAAGACAGTCTGATTTGTTCTCATTCTTTGGCACAGGGGGAAATATATATATATAGTTGTTATATAGTTATATAGTTAGTTATATAGTTATATATATTTGCTCGTGTCTGGTAGACCCTTTTAATAAACATTTAGCCCTTTCAGGATGATGGCTTAATCAAGGAAGTTTCATTTGCTATACTCCAGCTAGCTTATGCTCAAGGTTTCTTCTCCTGTAATTATGAGACTGGAAAATCACTGTCTCTTGGCTATCATAATAGGTAATAACACCTCAAAATTACCAAGGTTCAATTTTTATTTACTGTTCTTGTTTGTTTCCATTTTGTTCTTTGTTACTGGCTTCTGGAATTCTTTTTGAGAATTCAAGGTATGGAATTTAAAGAATCATCAGATTTACTCAGCATTTGTAGGCATTCTGCAGGGGAGGAATTTGGGATTATTTTTTTCACAAAATTTTCAGTTGTAGAATTCTGTACTTATTTTTGTAAGCCATAAAACTATAGCTGATATTTTGTGATTATTACCATTTGAATAACTGTACAAACTGTCTAGCAAAGTGCCTGCTACATTGTAAGCACTTAATATGTATTAGATTCCCTTCATCTAGCATTGAAAACTGAGTTTACAGATTTGCTGAGTTGTTTAACTTGTACAAGGAAGGGAACCTTTGTGCAAGCATTTAAAATACGTGAGATCATCAAGATAGCAACATAGGTTGTTTCTGACTTCAGTCACCCTCAAAAGAAGACCAATTAGCAAGTATCCATAAACAAGACATCATTGTAAAGATCCTAGAACAGAGAGGTAAGAGGAAGACCCCCCTGGACCACAGAGACCAAAAGAACCACATTAGAAAGGTAAGAGGAGCAGCTATACTCTGACTGCATTATTCCATCCCCAGGCTAACACAGCACTGCACCAAGACAGCCCACTTGGCCTAAGGTCTCCAGTGAGAAAAAGAAAGCATGAAGTGAACATCTAGTTCCCCCAGTGGTATGGGTCACTTCTTGGGAAACCCACTCAGGTCACATCTCATGGGAATCACAGGCAGAATCTGAGGGGCTTGATTACTGGAGATGTGATGGACAAAGGAGACAAGGCTTATGGCAGCCAGCACTCAGTTCTTGGCTGACTTACTCCTACTTGCAGCAGCGCTCAAGTAGAAATCTCAACACACAGTTCTGCCTATGTTCAGAGCCAAGATGATAGTCCTGTCTGATCAGGGTATTTGGTGCTCAGTTCTGCCTGATTTAAGACCTCAACAGCAAGCCTTGCTAGCCTTGGATCCTGTTCTATCACCCTACTCCAGTAGGGAAACTAAGTCACAACTCTGCTTACTTTTAAATATACCCCTCTGGCCTCTGCTAACCAGGAAGTCTAGCAAAGCTACTTACCTCAGCAGCACTTGAGCAAAGAGGCCAGACTTGGCTCTGCCCTGCTGAAGAGCCCAGCTGACATCTCCATCTGGCCAGAGAACTGGGTGCACAATTCTGCCTGATTTGGGTCCCCAAAGAACACCCGTAAAGAAATAACTTAATTCATGTTTCACTAAAATTTCTGTTTTAGACATCTTTCTTTCCCTCTTACAAACCAATATCAGGAATAATATTTATGTGTTATTATCAAAGGAAGAAAAATATGATCTGGATCACAAATCTAGCCATACTGGCCTTAGGATCCATTCTGCCACCCTGCCTGGTGAAGCTAATTCACAGCCCTACTTATTGCTGAGTATACTGCCCTGTTTTGCCCGACTAGGAAACCTGACCAGAGAATCCAGGCAGCTATTACACTCATCCTACAGACAAACTCTGGTAAGGAACCAACCTAGCAGTCCTATCCAACTGTTCCCAGCCAGCAGCAACCCTCTCAACCTCAGAGCTCTGACACTTGCCTTTCCCAAAACGGACGCCAAAAGCAATCCCCACCTGCTCAAGGATGCTACCAGTTGATCAGTCCAGATCCCCAACCTGAGCTGACTGGTGAAGGACTGTTTGCCAAAGTAAACTTGTGAAGTCTGAAAGAAGAAACTGCTTACTCAAATATGCAAATACCAATGTAAGGAACCAAGGATCATGAAAAAAAAACAGGTAAACATGACACCACCAAAGTAAACTAGTAAAGCTCTAATAACTTACCCTAAAGAAATGGGTATCTGTGAACAGTCTGACAAACGATTCATAATAGCAGTTTTTAATAAGTTTAGTGAACTACAAAAACACACAGAAAACTAAATGAAATTATGAAAACAATGCATGAACAAAATGAGTTGAATAAGGAAGTAAAAACCTTAAAAAAAAACTCACATTTGTTAGAATGGCAGTCATCAAAAAGGCAAAAGATAAATTCTGACAAGGATATAAGGAAAAGGGAACCCTTGGGCACTCTTTGTGAAAATGTAATTTGGTATACCACTATGGAAAACATATGGAGGTTCCTCAAAAAATTAAAAATAAAACTACCATGTAATACAGCAATTCTATTTCTGATATAGCAGAAATAGAATTGCTGTATTACAATTGCTGTGTGTATGTGTATATATATATATATTTGGATATATATATATGGATATATATATATATATATCCAAAGAAAATGAATTCACTATCCTGAAGTGAAATCTGTACCTCCATGTTTACTGCAGCATTATTTACAATAGCCAAGATATGGAAACAACCTAAGTGTCCACCAGCAGATAAAATGGATAAAGAAAATATGGTACATATACACAATAAGTACTATTCAGTCATAAAAAAAGAAGGAAATCCTGACATTTACAACAACATGAGTGGATCTTGATGGCATTATGCTAAGTGAAATAAGTCAGACAGAGAAAGACAAATACTGTATGATCTTGTTTATATGTAGAACTTAATAATAATCATAGTAATGAAGGTCAGATTTGTGATTGCCAGAACTGGAGGGTAGAAGGGTAAGGGAACTGGGGAATGTAATCTAGAGGTACAAACTTCCAGTTATAAGTTAAATAAGTACTGAGGATATAATTTGCAACTCAATGACTATAGTTAACAGTACTGTATTTTATATTTGACATTTGCTAAGAGAGTAACCCTTAAAAGTTCTTATCACAAGGAGAAAACTTGTAACAATGGGAGGTAATGGTAAACTAAACATTTTATAATCATTTCACAATACATACATGTATCAAATCATATGTTGTACACCTTAAAATCATACATTATATGTAATTATATATCCATAAAACTGAAAAAATATATATGAACATATTTAAAAATAAAACACATGGGATCATTCATATGGGTTACACTGAATATTTTCTATTTACTCCTGTTTAATATAGGCAATAACTCTTAAGATTTCTTCAGATTTTCTGTTCTCATTTGGAAGGTGAAGACACTAGACATTATCCTCCATGAGCAAATTGTATTAGCCAATGCTTTTCATAATTCTTAGTTTAGTTTTTGTTTCCTTTTTTTTGAATTATGTTATGTTAGTCACCATACATAACATCATTAGCTTTAGATGTAGTGTTCCATGATTCATTGTTTGCGTATAACACCCAGTGCTCCATTCAGTACGTGCCCTCTTTAATACCCATCACCAGGCTAACCCATCCCCCCACACACCTCCCATCTAGAACCCTCAGTTTGTTTCTCAGAGTCCATAGTCTTTCATGGTTCGTCTCCCTCTCCGATTCCCCCCCTTCATTTTTCCCTTCCTGCTATGATTACATAACTGATAATCAAAATTTATGGACTCCATGAAATTTTTAATTGGTAACAATGATGAGACAATTGAGTTTGGTCTTTTGTAAGTATCTGACAATATGAGAATGAATGATCAGTGTATTCAAATGCATTTTTGACATTAATCCTCAAAGACGTTCTTTTACTAATATATTAGTGGAGGAGTTACATACAATTTTAAACTTAATTGTCAATATAATTCTGGTAAATTCTATCCAAAAGCTAGAAGCAAAGTACCTTTGGGGACCCTTCTGGTTTACATATGCAAGTATGCCAACTAACTGGATAATTCTGCTATTTGCTTACAATTTCAGAAGTGTTATAACTAGGATTTTCAGGTAGGCTGCTTATTAATCTTTAGAACATATGTTGGATACCTTGATCCTAATGGAAGAGCAATAAATTTTGGAAATTCCTAGAGGTTTTAGAGCAAGTTTCCAAGATTCTATGATATAGGCATGCCTTTCCATCTTGATTTGGAACTATATTTTAATCAATTTTTTCCTCCACTTTGCTACTCTAAAATCCCTTCAAAGAATTAAAGAAATAACTTAATTCATGTTTCACTAAAATTTCTGTTTTAGACATCTTTCTTTCCCTCTTACAAACCAATATCAGGAATAATATTTATGTGTTATCATCAAAGGAAGAAAAATATGATCTGGATCACAAATCTAGCCATGCAAATATTGTAGGACACATACAATATCAATAATCACCAACAGGAGAAAATTGTAACCTGAATGAAATAAATGGATTGATATAATACATATAATTCCAAAGAGATCATTCTTAGGTTCACAGCATATATTCTCACAAGTATAGATTACATCATATAAGGAAAACATGTAATACTTATTAAATTTTTCTGAGAGACTACCCACAAGAGTAAACACTTAGTGACTGAAAAAATTAGATATATACCCAATATAAATTCATATGCCCCAGGCATCATATAGAAGAATATCCACTGGGATATCAAAACAGTGGCCAGAAAATGGAAATAATTCAAAAGTACATCTAATGGTAGAATAAAACTAAAAATAAATATGAAATATTCAAAAGTGAAATACTACATATCAATATTAAATCATACTAAAGATTTCTTCTAATTAAAACAGTGTGTTACTAGCACATGGATTCAAAAACACCCGTAAAATAAAATTGAAAATTCAAAAATAATTTAAGTTCATAAGGAAGCTTATCACATGATAAAGGTGGCATCTCACATCAATAGGCAAAAATTGACTTTTTTAAAAAAATGGCTCCGGAAATGGAATGTCATACGGGAAAAATTGACAAAATTGGGGTATACAAAAGAATATTTCAATATGGATCAGAAATCTAAATGTTAACAGTAAAGTCATACAAATACTAGAAGCAATCTAAGATTAATTACTCTATAAACAGAGTATGGGAATAAGCTGACTTAGATTGATTAAAAGAAATATAAATAAAATGTTTGCATGGTAAAAGATAAATAAATAAATAAATCCAATATAAGGCCAACATCCTCAATGTAAAAAGAATCTTTAAAATAGAGGAAAAGTATAAAATAAAAATCTTGGGGAAAATGGACTTGGGTAAAGGACATGAATAATCTATTCATTAAAAAACAAAACTATATCCGTACATTTGTATCTTTGGCGTAAACACCCAGTAGTGCAATTGCTGGGTCATATGGTAGCTCTATTTTCAACTTTTTGAGGAACCTCCATACTGTTTTCCAGAGTGGCTACACCAGCTTGCATTCCCACCAACAGTGTAGGAGGGTTCCCCTTTCTCCGCATCCCCACCAACATCTGTCATTTCCTGACTTGTTACTTTTAGCCATTCTGACTGGTGTGAGGTGGTATCTCATTGAGGTTTTGATTTGGATTTCCCTGATGCCGAGCGATGTTGAGCACTTTTTCATGTGTCTGTTGGCCATTTGGATGTCTTCTTTGGAAAAATGTCTGTTCATGTCTGCTGCTCATTTCTTGATTGGATCATTTGTTCTTTGGGTGTTGAGTTTAATAAGGTCTTTATAGATTTTGGATACTAGCCCTTTATCTGAATGTCATTTGCAAATATCTTCTCCCATTCTGTCAGTTGTCTTTTGGTATTGTTGACTGTTTCTTTTGCTGTGGAAAAGCTTTTTATAGGGATCCGAAGGGGTACATGCACCCCGAAGTTTATAGCAGCAATGTCAACAATAGCCAAACTGTGGAAAGAGCCAAGATGTCCATCGACAGATGAATGGATAAAGAAGATGTGGTGTATATATATAATGGAATATTATGCAGCCATCAAAAGGAATGAAAGCTTGCCATTTGCAAAGATGTGGATGGAACTGGAGGGTATTATGCTGAGCGAAATAAGTCAATCAGAGAAAGACATGTATCAGATGACCTCACTGATATGAGGAATTATTAATCTCAGGAAACAAACTGAGGGTTGCTGGAGTGGTGGGGGGTGGGAGGGATGGGGTGGCTGGGTGATAGACATCAGGGAGGGTATGTGCTATGGTGAGTGCTGTGAATTGTGTCAGACTGTTGAATCACAGACCTGTACCTCTGAAACAAATAATACATTATATGTTAAAAAAAAAGAAAAAAGAAGATAGCAGGAAGGGAAAAATGAAGTGGGGGAAATCGGAGGGGGAGATGAACCATGAGAGACTATGGACTCTGAGAAACAAACTGAGGGTTCTAGAGGGGAAGAGACTATCTTTTTTCCATTGGACATTCTTTCCTGCTTTGTCAAAGATTAGTTGACCATACAGTTGAGGGTCCATTTCTGGGCTCTCTATTCTGTTCCATTGAGCTATGTATCTGTTTTTGTGCCAGTACCATACTATCTTGATGATTACAGCTTTGTAATAGAGCTTGAAGTCTGGAGTTGTGATGCCACCAGCTTTGCTTTTCTTTTTCAACATTACTTTGGTTATTGGGGGTCTTTTCTTGTTCCATACAAATTTTAGGATTATATGTTCCATTTCTTTGAAAAAAATGGATGGTATTTTGATAGGGATTGAATTAAATGTGTACATTGCTCTAGGTAGCATTGACATTTTCACAATATTTGTTCTTCCAATCCATGAACATGGAATGTTTTTTCATTTCTTTATGTCTTCCTCAATTTCTTTCATGAGAATTCTATAGTTTTCTGAGTACGGATTCTTTGCCTCTTTGGTTAGACTTATTCCTAGGTACCTTATGGTTTGGGGTGCAATTGTAAATGGGATCAACTCTTTCTCTTTCTTCTGTCTTGTTGGTGTATAGAAATGCCACTGATTTCTGTGCATTGGTTTTATATCCTGACACTTTATTGAATTCCTGTATGAGTTCTAGCAGTTTTGGGGTGGAGTCTTTTGGGTTTTCCACATAAAGTATCATATCATCTGCAAAGAGTGAGAGTTTGACTTCTTCTTTGCCGATACGGATGCCTTTGATTTCTTTTTGTTGTCTGATTGCTGAGGCTGGGACTTCTAGTATATGTTGAATAGCAGTGGTGATAGTGGACATCCTTGCCATGTTCCTGACCTTAGGGGAAAGGCCCTCAGTTTTTCCCCATTGAGAATGATATTCGCTGTGGGTTTTTCATAGATGGCTTTTATGATATTGAGGTATGTACTCTTTATCGCTGTACTCTGAAGAGTTTTAATCAAGAAAGGATGCTATACTTTGTCAAATGCTTTTTCTGCATCTATTGAGAGGATCATATGGTTCTTGTTCTTTCTTTTATTAATGTATTGTATCACATTGATTGATTTGTGGATGTTGAACCAACCTTGCAGCCCAGGAATAAATCCCACTTCGTCATGGTGAATAATCCTTTTAATGTACTGTTGGGTCCTATTGGCTAGTACTTTGGTGTGAATTTTCCCATTCATGTTCATCAGGGATATTGGTCTGTAATTCTTTTTGATGGGGGTCTTTATCTGGTTTGGGGATCAAGGTAATGCTGGCCTCATAAAATGAGTTTGGAAGTTTTCCTTCCATTTCTGTTTTTTGGAATAGTTTCATAAGAATAGGTAGTAATTCTTCTTTAGATGTTTGGTAGAGTTCCCTGGGAAGCCATCTGGCCCTGGGCTCTTGTTTGTTGGGAGATTTTTGATGACTGCTTCAATTTCCTTAATAGTTATAGTTCTGTTCAGGTTTTCCATTTCTTCCTGGTTCAGTTTTGGCAGTTTATATGTCTCTAGGAATGCATCCTTTTCATCCAGATTGTCTAATTTTCTGGCATATAATTGCTCATAATATGTTCTTATAATTGTTTGTATTTCTTTGGTGTTGGTTGTGATCTCTCCTCTTTCATTTATGATTTTATTTATTTGGGTCCTTTCTCTTTTCTTTTTGATAAGTCTGGCCAGGGGTTTATCAATCTCTTGCAGACAGCATATCAATGGGTCTTGTTTTTTTATCCAATCTGATACCCTGTGTCTTTTGATTAGGGCATTTAGCCCATTTACATTCAGGGGAACTATTAAAAGATATGAATTCAGTGCCATTGTATCTCCTGTAAGGTGACTGTTACTGTATATTTTCTCTGTTCCTCTCTAGTCTATGTTACTTTTCGGCTCTTTCTTTGCTTAGAGGTCCCCTTTCAATATTTCTTGTAGGGCTGGTTTGGTGTTTGCAAATTCTTTTAGTTTTTGTTTGTCCTGGAAGCTTTTTTATCTCTCCTTCTATTTTCAATGACAGCCTAGCTGGATATAGTATTTTTCTCATTTAATGCTCTGAATATATCATGCCAGTCCTTTCTGCCCTGCCAGGTCTCTGTGGATAGGTCTGCTGCCAATCTAATGTTTCTACCATTGTAGGTTACAGACCTCTTGTCCCAAGCTGCTTTCAGGATTTTCTCTTTGTCTCTGAGACTTGTGAGTTTTACTATTAGATGTCAGGGTATTGACCTATTTTTATTGATTTTGAGGGGGGGTCTCTGTGTCTCCTGGATTTTGATGCCTGTTTCCTTCCCCAAATTAGGGAAATTCTCTGCTATAATTTGCTCCAATATACCTTCTGCCCCTCTCTCTCTTTCTTCTTCTGGGATCCCAATTATTCTAATATTGTTTCATCTTATGGTATCACTTATCTCTTGAATTCTCCCCTCGTGATCCAGTAGTTGCTTATATCTCTTTTTCTCAGCTTCTTTATTCTTCATCATTTGGTCTTCTATATCACTAATTCTTTCTTCTGCCTCATTTATCCCAGCAGTTAGAGCCTCCATTTTTTATTGCCCCCCATTAACAGGCTTTTTGATTTCGACTTGGTTAGATTTTAGTTCTTTTATTTCTCCAGAAAGGGATTCTCTAGTATCTTCTATGCTTTTTTCAAGCCCAGCTAGTATCTTTATAATTGCCACTCTGAACTCTGGTTCTGACATCTTACTAATGTCCATATTAATTAGGTCCCTCACAGTCAGTACTGCCTCTTGTTCTTTTTTCTTCAGGCGAGTTTTCCATTTTGTCATTTTGTCCAGAGAAGAACAGACGAATGAGAGAACAAATGCTAAAAGGGTAACAACGACCCCAGAAAAATATACACTAAACAAATCAGAAGAGACCCGAAACCGGGGAAAAAAGAAAGGGGGAAAATAAAAAAAGAATATGATCAGGCTGGTGAATAGAATAGCCACACACTGATTTTGGGCGTATTTTGGTCTGTTAGAAGAAACTGCCTCCCAAAATTTTAAAGAAAGAAAAACTTACATATATACAAAAATAAGGGTAAATACGATGAAGGGAAGTAATATGACTGTAAAGATGAAAATTAAAAAAGATTTTTAAAAAGGAATTGATAAGAAGTTGGTTGAAAAAAGGAAGAAGAAAAATTCAAAAAAAAAAAAAAAAAAAAAGGAGAGAATGTGATCAAGCAGGAGACTAGAACAGAGCCATACACTAGATTTAGGGTACATTTTGGTCTGTTAGAAGAAACTGTATCCCAAAATTTTAAAGAAAGAAAAACTTATATATATACAAAAAATAAGGTTAAATACAATGAAGGGATAGAATATGATTGTAAAAATGAAAATTAAAAAAGATTTTAAAAAAGGAATTGGTAAGATAAGATGTTGGTTGAAAAAGAAAGAAGATAAATTCAAAAAATATATAGAGAGATTTCCCCTCCTTCATTTTTCCCTTCCTGCTGGAGGGGGAGACAAACTGTGAGAGACTATGGACTCTGAGAAACACACTGAGGGTTCTAGAGGGGAGGGGGTGGGGGGATGGGTTAGCCTGGTGATGGGTATTAAAGAGGGCACGTACTGAATGGAGCACTGGGTGTTATACGCAAACAATGAATCATGGAACACTACATCAAAACTAATGATGTAATATGGTGATTAACATGACATAATAAAAAAATAGAAAAAGAAAAAAATAAAGAAAACTAAAAGAATTAACTTTTGAAAGATTAAAGAATCATGGGGAAAAAAAGCCATGAATTCTATGTGCTGTATTCCCCTAGTGCTGGAGTTTTTCAGTTCTCATTGATCAGTAAACTTGGTCTTAGCTGATGTTCTTGCTGATCTTCTGGTGGAGGGGCCTGTTGTAGTGATTCTCAAATGTCTTTGCCCGAGGCGGAATTGCCCCGCCCTTGCCAGGGGCCGGGCTAAGTAATCTGCTCAGGTTTGCTCTCTGGAGCTTTTGTCCCCTGAAAGCTTTCCGTACAGCTTTGGAGTATGAGAAAGAAAATGGTGGCCTCCAAATCTCTGCCTTGGAGGAGCTGAGAGCTTGGGGCCCCACTCCTCAACGAGCCCTCAGAGAAAAGCAGTCAATCACTCTTGTCTCCCTGGTCTCCGGCCACACTCTGTGCTCACCCAGCCTGTGACTGAGCATTTCTATCTTTGGCACATGACCCTGTTTGGAGTCTCCAAAGACGAAAGATTCCTGCGGTGCGCTCCTGTGCCACTCCTGGAGTCTCCCCGAATCTGCCACTTGTTGGGTCCCTGCTGGAAGAGCAGTGGCTGACTGGGCTGCGGATCACGGCTTATGGCCACCCCGAGCTGAGAGCCCACTCCTCGGCTCCGTCTCTGCAGCTGGCTTCCCCGCTCAATACCTGGGAACTCTGCCGCACTCAGGCACCCCCGGTCTGTGACCCCAAGGGTCCTGAGACCACACTGTCCCAGCAAGGGTTCCATCCCCCACTTAGCCACTGGAGCAATGTCCCTCAGCACAGCAGACTTCAAAAAGTTCTGATTTTGTGCTCTGTTGCTCTATCACTTGCTGGTAGCAGCTGATGGAGCCCCCTCCCCCACTGTCTATCTTCTCGAATATTGCCTCGGATTCACTTCTCTGCACGTCCTACCTTCCAGAAAGTGGTCACTTTTCTGTTCATAGGATTGCTGCTATTCTTTTCTTTGATCTCCTGTTGAGTTTGTAGATGTTCAGAGTGGTTTGATAACTATCTAGCTGAATTCCTGGGACCAGACAAAATTTAGGTCTCCTACTTCTCCTCCATCTTGCTCCTCTTTTGTATAGCTTTGATTTGGGGAACTAAATTAATGTTTTATATATTCAAAAAATTTAAATCAATAAAAATGGAAAAAAATTGAAACTGAATATAACTATACTTAAAATGATTAAAATAACCACACTTAAATAAATAATTAATAACCCACCAAACTTTTAAAACAGTACTTCCACTATATGTTCTTATTCAAAAGTAAAAATAACCGTAAAC
The DNA here is from genome assembly GCF_004348235.1 of Phoca vitulina. Lineage (NCBI taxonomy): Eukaryota > Metazoa > Chordata > Mammalia > Carnivora > Phocidae > Phoca > Phoca vitulina. The sequence goes on along the minus strand of NW_022589710.1, from coordinate 16,016,883 downwards.
CAATCTAAAACTCTATTGGTATGTTTGACTTTTGAATTGGTAGTGGTGTAGCCATTCTGAAACTATTTTGTAGGAGAGCAAATGAGTGAATTTTGATAAGCTGTTGGGAGTCTGGTTCCTCTTGCTGGAGAAATGATGTATAACATGGACTTGAGAAATACAGAGAAAACTTTTGCATTGGGTTGGTATTAGAAGTATCCCCACGTATCGGGCTGAAGTGATGACATTTTAACTTTTCTTTTCTTTGTCCACCTAAAGGGCACAGGAGCAATAACAACCAAGTAGTAACAACCACAACCAGGACCCAGATATGTGTCTGCAAAATATGTTTTTCCAATATAATTAACCCTAGTTTTCTTGGAATCTTATAAAGATTACTGATTCCAGGGCTAGAGCAAGAAATATATACTATGAGCCTTAAAGGTCTTGAATCAAAAGTAAGGAGATGATGAAAAAAATGATGGGATCATATAAAAGGAACATGGGAATAGTGCAGAAGAAGCTATTACTATTGTCCAATCCAGCATGATTTGGACATCAACATGAATAATGAAAGTATTAGATTTTGACTTGTTGAGTAAATTACTAATCCACTAATCAATACTGATAAAAATAGATATAGATAGCTGATAGATGATAAGATAGATATAGAAAAATCAAAGAAAAGGAAAAGCTCTTTTTTTTTTTTAAACAATAACACTAAATCATAACTTGGAATAACAGATTGAGAAAAATTACCATTTCATAACTTCATAGTAATAATTCAGGTAAGATTTATCAATGGAGACCAAGATTACGAGGTAAATGAAAAATTGTCTAAAAAATTCTTGCCACATATTTCTTACGAAGGAAGAAAAGCTACTTTTATAGTGGAAAATCTAGTGGACAGCAGTTTAACCAGATGACCAAACTTCATCCATCATAGTAGGCTAAGAATAATAATTAAAATAATTACATAAGCAGTAAACAAATGTCCTTGGTGTTAAGACATTTATGCTAAGCATTTAGGGATAAGAGAACAAAATGTTAACTTGTATAAATCTGAATGCAGGGTATATGAGTGGTCTTCGCATTTTTTTTGCAAATCTCCTGTGAATTTGAAATTATTTAAAAATAAGAGTTGAAAAAAAAATGAGTTGACAAAATCTAGGTTGGAAATTCAGAAATGCAGAGAAGGATTTTCTGCCCACTATTGCTGCTAAAAATACCACCTTAGGAGTCTCTTTTAGATAAAATACTTTTAATTTCTTTAGAACAACAGCAAACACTTTTGAAAAGTAATTTTTCTTTAAACCATTGCCTAGTATATGCTATAAATATGTTAAACTGAAAAAAATGCTAATCATAGATTAATCAAATACAAACACATATAACAGTCTAAATTTATACCGTTTTATTCAGATTTGTTTGCCTAAAACTTTATTGGTTTTAAAAACAATAAACTTATATAATAAATGCCGCTTTTCATGCTACATTTTTGACACAATACTATCCAAATTATAATAATTTCTAAAATATGAGTCTATATTAACAAAGTTTTATTTGCAAAATGCATGTTTTATATTAAAGATGTACAGAGACATTTTGAAGCAATTATGGTCTATTAACAGGAAGCTTAATGAGAGGTTCTAGTGTGGTCACTTTTGATCAGTGAGTCATGACTAAGTAAATGAAGCATAAATGTGAATAATCAAATGTAGATGTGAAGCTCTCTCATTGTGGGCAAAGCTTATATATAAGAAAATTATTCATTTCTTTCTCTCAAAAACAAAATTCCATTTATTAGAAGTAAAATTATTTTAGGTAAGAAGCAAGAAGCTTGTAACATAATAAAAATCAATACTACCATTTCAACCAGGATTACTGTTAAAATATACAACCAGGATAGTATCACATATAGGAAAGGCTATTTGATTATGAACAGGAAAAACTAATTTTCACATTCTGCTTTCAGTACACTTGAACGTTTAACTTGAATGTTCTGCCACCCACTCAGAGGAGGGTGCTGGACAGCTGAGTTGTTTGCCTTTGTGCTTTAGGCAAACTAGACAGCACCCTCTCCTTAAGCACTAGATTTCAGAGGAGATGAGATAGGCTGAGAGACCAGTGGAAACCCTGCTGGAATTATTGACATAGGACAGACAGATCCAACTTGAGAGTTCCAGCAATAGGAAAGATTTCCTAGCTGGGGTTGACATTATTATTTGACCCACTGGAGCACAAGGAAACATGGGGGCTTAGGCATTAGATGTCTCCCTGCCAGGAACAAACATCGACTGACAACCAAAGGCTTCCTTGATAATATTTGTATCAGATCTTTTATTCTTAGATTCCGCATAAATGATTCTCCATTACCAGACCACCTGAATCAGATCTGAATTTACTTATTAAAATTCATTTTCCTGCTTCCCCTCTCCACCTATGAAAATAAAATATCTTAAGATGGGGTCCTACAAACTGGAAATTTTCTCTTTTTTTGAAGACTTTATTTATTTATTTGAGAGAGAAAGAAACAGAGATGGCGAGAGAGAGCACGAGCTGGGAGGAGAGGAAGCAGCAGGCTCCCTGCAGAGCAGGTAACCCTCCCCCCAACACACACCCCAGGGCTCCATCCCAGGACCCTGGGATCATGAACCGAGCTGAAGGCAGATGCTTAACCGACTTCCCCAAAACTGAAAATTTTCAAAACAACCCAGATGACACACGCATACTAAAATTTGGAAGTCACTGCCCTATATTGTACTGCTGCAGAGGATTCTTTCCTTGGGAGCTTATTTACAGTATTTTCCTAAGAGTAGCTAAGGCCTTTTTTCAAAAACCACATACATACCTCCTAACAAATTACCACCTTCACTCTGAATGAGAAGAAAAAAAAATGTTTAAATAAAATAATTCAATGTGAATAGAAATGATAAGTTTAAAGAATAAGAATTTGAAAGCAAATGAGACAGAAGCAATGAAAAAAGGAAGAGTAAGAACATGTCTATTTACTGAAGTGCTTCATTACATTAAAGTTTCTAAGTACAAGACAATGGAAATAAAAGGGTAATTCTATAACTAATTGTACATGCTAGTAGTAGCTTAAAAGAAATATATTATTTCATGAAATTGCTTACCCTCATGTTGCCTTTTCCAATTCTTTTAATTAGCACTTACAGTATGCTAAACTTATTGTAAGGCACAATTAAAGACTCCAGATGTGACTGTGATTTAGCTTGATGAAAGAAATCATGAGACACTGATGATCAACACTAATTTCTTACATTCTGCTCAAATCTTGGCAGTAACATGAGCAAATCCCACACAATGTTGTTGTACCACATTAATTATTTTCTCTTACTTCGCTCAAATGTGCCACACATTTGAAATTAATAAATCTCTTCAGATAACAACAAATAGAGAACTCTGCCAAATATATGTATAGTGTTTTTTTCCTGAACCTAGAATAAATTACTAAAGGCAATTGATTTATCTTTTTATAACCTGAGAACAATGCACATATTTTTTTTAAAAATTTTTGTCCAGTTCATTATTGTTGTAACTTAAGATAAGCATTACAAGTGAACTGGCATATCCACAAATATTTTCAATATTAAGAAATGTTCTTAATCATTGAATTTAATGTTATCATTAATATCTCAAATCATGTTTTATATTATGGGATCTTAATCTGTTTTTTTCTGTTACTATACATTGGCCATCAGATACAGTAGACAATAAATCTAGTAAGAGAAGAGGTACACAAAAGTGAATATATTGTCTTAGCTATATTTGAGTTAAACTTGGTTTTGTCACTTAACAGCTCTGAAATCTTCGACAACAGCTTTGGTATTTTCAAGCAAAATATTAGTGCCTATTCTACAATGTGTTTATAACTAAAATGTACCATATACACGAACTGTTGTTCTGAGTTCTCTATGCATAATAAGCAGCCAATTAATTCCTATAAATGCAATAAAGGTAGTTGGTAATAGAATAATAAAAGCATATTGGGTTTTAACTCACTTATACCATTTGAGACCCAAAGGGGGAAAATAACTTTGAAAATGACTAGCCATGGTAAATATAAGACAAGCTGAAAAGCAGGCAACAAATCAGAGGGGGTACTACAGTTAAAAATCCAAGTGAGAATAAACCATTAAGGATTTTTCTTATTATTTTAAGATATTAAAACCTTTATTTTCCTGTTTGTTCTTACCATAATGTCTAGAAGGTGCTAAAAATTTCTTGCTAAAGTGATTTTAAAAGGAAGGGTGAGACATTAGAGAATGAAGAGTTCCTATCTGATTGGTGATGAAGTCTATAGATATCTTGGTCATTAACGAAAATACAGTCATGTTCAAAAGTTCTGATGATTCCGGTAACACGTTAGCAGGCAAGATATTGTCATGTTGAAAACAAATCGTATATAATGTCTTATGCATTACTCCATAGCAATGTAGAATGAGAGTTACAAAGAGATTTCAGTACCTCTCTGAAGAATTTTAAAGACTTACTTATTTTAGAGACAGAGAGAGAAAGGGATAGAGAGAGAGAGTGGGGGGAGGGGCAGAGGGAGAGAATCTCAAGCAGACATCCTGCTGAGTGGGAGCCTGATGCAGGGCTCCATCCCACAACCCATGAGCTCATGACTTGAGCTGAAACCAAGAGTCAGATACTTAACAGACTGAGCCACCCAGGCACCCCCCTCTTTGAAGAATTTTACTCATATGTGGAACATGAGGAATCGTGCAGAGGACCACAGGGGAAGGGAGGGAAAACTGAAGGGGAGGGGGGATCAGAGAGGGAGACAAACCATGAGAGACTCTGGACTCTGGAAACCAAACTGAGGGTTACAGAAGGGAGGGGGGTGGGGGATGGGGTAACAGGTTGATGGGTACTAAGGAGGGCATGTGTTGTGATGAGCACTGGGTGTTACACGCAACTAATGAATCACTGAACATGACATCAAAAACTAATGATGTACTATACGTTGGCTAACTTAACATAATAAAAAAATAATAAAGTACAAAAACAAAACAGAGGACCTCAAATCCAAAAAAAATAAAAAATAAAAGAATTTTAAATAAAGTATTTGAAGTGGAGGTAACAGTATCCTGATTTCCACCAAAGGATTAGGCTATTGAAAATTTGATTCCTCATTTTTAGAGTCCTTCAGAGTCAGAGAAGCATCAGCTATTTATTAGCATTGGCTGCTGTAACACATAAACCCCTAGTCTCCATTCTTTAACATGTATGATTTTATTTCTTGCTCTATTAAAGTTCAATCTATGGTGTTGGAGTAGGGGTTCCACACAGTTATTCAGTAACACAGGCTGATGAAGGCTCTGCCATTGTCAGCAGGTGATTTACAAGGTTTCTCTGTCAGCAACGGTTGGCCTTATCTTGCCCAGAGCTTCAGGGAGCTTACCAGTGCAGTGTACTTCAGACTGCTCTCCAACCACAAGCATTTGCACCACTTGCCTGAGGGCTTTCCTTGACAAAATGAACTCACTTTGCCTGCAGACACTGCAGGCTGGCGGTGCTGCTCAGTAATGCCCATCCTCAGGAACAGCCCTCGATTGATGGGAACTGGTGGAAAAGTACTCCATTTCTTTTGTTACTTTTGGAGACGTAATTTGAGGAGCATGTGCTCTACTGACCCTTCAAGGTCCACAATGGCTTATATATTCCAGTGCCTTCCATGGTTAACTTGCTTGATGACATGCCCTTATTGCTTGCCTTCCTCTTCCTGATCCTATGAACATGAAGAAAAATTATAAAAGAATACATATTCAATTGTAAATACAGATTGCTTGATGGAGGAGGTGGCTTACATGGGTTTGGGAGACCGTATAAGAAAGTGTTTCTAGGTAAAATAATTTTAAAAAATCAAAATTAAGCATGTACACGATCACATCCAAATCTACATGAAGAAATTAAACTATCACTTAAAGTTGATATATAGTACAGTAAAATTACAGCATTAAGCCTCTTTCATTTGGTTGTATACAAAGTTAATCATGTTGTAATCTTATGTTTTCATAAATGTATACATACACCCCTCTTATAACATGTAAAATCTAGATGGAAAGCATTGTCTTAACTCTCTAAAACCAACATTTAATATACCTAAAATACGTGGACTTTGTCTTGGAGAGAAGCTTCTTATAACCAATCCTGAAAGCAGGATACAAGATTCTTTTTCACACTGTCCAAAATATCTATATAAGCATCACTAGATCAAGAAGCCGTATCATTTTCAAGTGATAAGTAAAACAAGAATGCAGAAGATTTCAAACTGTGCAAATCATAGTAAGAAAATATATTTATAAATATATTTGCTAAAGACAATCATTTATCTAAAGAATAAGTTTGTTGTTTGGGGCACTGGGGTGGCTCAGATGGTTAAGCGTCTGCCTTTTTTTTTTTTTTTTTAAGATTTTATTTATTTATTTGACAGAGAGAGACAGCGAGAGAGGGAACACAAACAGGGGGAGTAGGAGAGGGAGAAGCAGACTCCCCGCCAAGCAGGGAGCCCGATGCAGGGATCAATCCCAGGACCCCAGGATCATGACCTGAGCCGAAGGCAGACGCTTAACAACTGAGCCACCCAGGCACCCCAAGTGTCTGCCTTCGGCTCAGGTCATGATCTCTGGTTCCTAGGATCAAGCCCCACATTGGGTTCCCAGCTCAGCAGGGAGTCTGCTCCTCCCTCTCCCTTTGCCCCTCCCCCTGCTCATGCTCTGTCTCTTTCTCTGTATCTGTCTGTCTCAAATGAATAAATAAAATCTTAAAAAAAAAGAATAAGTTTGTCGAAGTCAGTTAGGAATTTTTGAAATCTGCTTCCTATTATGCAATTGCAATACCTTAAAATCAAATTAAATCAACACCTTATTTTTTGATTAGTGTAGAAGTAATTAGAAAAAATGTGTATGCTGAAATGACAAATAGATTTATTATTATTATTACTTTACTACCAGAAGCTAACACATGCACATGACTTACTCTATTATTTCCACATTTTACAAAACAAGATGAAAATTAATCTAATTGATTTCTATATTATGTATGAGTGCTTGAGTGCACAACATAAAAATAAGCCACTCCTGCCTATGCATCTTTCATTTTAAAAAGAAATATGTATACTATATTTTCTTTACCTATTAAACCATTTTTTCAATGCATGTCTTTATACACACGCAGTTTTCTAGAAATTGAAATTTTATAGAAAAAGATATATGTCATCAAAGGAACACTTAATAATTTTGAGATTAAACTGTCTTGCATGTGTATACGTCTTTTTACATATTCTTAAGTATTTTCCCATTTCTCTCTTAAAGTACTTTTTAAATGTATTTACATGTAATTTACCATACTGTACTTTTCTTATCACTTTCTATATCTGTCTTTCTAAGCTCTGAATTGAGGATGCTGATCATATCATATTCTAATAGAGTAGAGAAATTAAATATGCCTTCTTGGTTCTGAAAATTGGAATTGCAATTTAGAGAAGCTTGCACTAAATGGCACTTCATTCATCATTTATTCGTCCATTTATAAAATGGTATTTGCACTATCTGCTCACCCCATGCTAAGAACTAAAACCATAAAACACTATAAAATATGGAGCAAAAACTCTATTCTAAAGTATGAAGGAGTCATTAAATGGTATTGAGCAGTGGAAAGATGTGTATGATCTGTTTTTATACAGAACATTCTGGGGGCAGTGAGTAATAAGGACCGGAGAGTAAACAGATAAGCAAAACATATTGTAATGCTCAAGATAATGGGATTTTAGGCATTAGTATTGTATCTATTTGGCAACAAATGTTCTGAAACTCTTCTACTATAGTTGATCCACAGTGATGGCCCCCAATCAATGAGACTTTCTAGTATTCACACATAGTGTAGTCTCCTCTCATTGAATCTGGCTCGCCTTGTTTACTATCTTTGATCAATAAAGTGTAGTTGAAGTGACTGTGTAAGTTCCATAGTCCTTAGGAGATCTCAATTGTCCACTTTCACTTTTTTGAAACATTCCCTCTTAAAAACCAGTCACATGCTGTTTGACGTCCAAGCCACATGGAGAGGTCACATTGAGGAAACTGTGCTGTTCTCATCAACATCCATGAAAGAACTCCCATCCAGCATTAATTAGAACCACATGAATTAAATGTCTTGAACATTCCAGCCCAGTATAGACTCCAGATGCCTGTGGCACCTGATGACAATGACATGAAGCAAAAGAACCATCCAGGTGAGCGCAATCAACAAACAGAATCATGAGAGATTTAAAAAAAAAAAAAAAAATCACTGTTGTTTAATCCAGAAAGTTTTAAAATGGATTTGTCATGCAGCATAGATAACCTAAACAAATATTGGTACCAGAGCAGTTGTGACAAAAAACTGAAACGTGGATCAGCTTCGGGACCAGCTGTCAGGTGCAAACTAGAAGGGCCCTGAGGAGAATATTAGTAAAGCCTTGAAAGGGAAATGAGGGAATTTTTATTGGAGGCTAGAGAAAAAGTGCCCCGTGTTGGGAATTTTGGCAGCACTCTTTCCTGCAGAAAATATGGAAAATAGAAATATGTATCAATTGAACTTGTAGATTTAACTAAAAACAACAGTTTCTACCTTTAAGAGAGAAGCAGTGCCTAGTGGGCCTCTTTGAATTTTGGAAATAATATATACTTCATTTGGGTTTGCAATTTCAATCTATTTACCTAATTAGCTTAGAGTATGCCAGTTTTGAGTGGGATGCAGAGAAGAGGTTTTATGGTAAGTCCAGGCTACTGTTCGGATTGCTATGCCACTTATCCATATGACCCAACAGATTTAATGGTACTTGAAGTTAGGGATAAAGTCTGGAAAGTCTGGCAGGCCCCTGTGAGTAAATCACAGTGTACACTTTCATAATTTTGGAACAAAGCTATTCCATCCTCTGTAGATAACTATTCTCCTGAGGAGAAAAAAATTTCATGCTTGTTTGGGGGCCCTATAAGAGACAAAACATTTGATCTTTGTCCACCAATTCCATATACTCATCATTAATTGGGTGTTGTATGACCCATCAAGCCTTAAGCTGGGTGTGCACAATAGCACTCAATTTTCAAATGGAGGTAGTATAAACAAATAAGGCTCAAGTGGTTACTGAAAGCAGAAATCAATCACATGAGAAAGTGCTCATGGTTCCATGACTTCTCCTACCAGCATATTGCCTCCCCTTTCTCAACTGATACTTACGGTCCATGAAGAATTCCTGGTGCTCACTTTTTGGTGGACAAAACCTTTCGCTTGGCTTACAAATAATTCTACATAATATTCTGGTATCTCCCAATAATGGACATCTGCAGCATTAGCACCTTACTCAAGAGTAGCTCTGAAACAAAATTTTTGGACAAAATCCTTCTATCAAGCAGTGTATCTTGTTAATTTGGCCCTAAAGAAGAAATGACCAGAATTTTAGGTCTGCATTGACTGGTAGGCAGTGGCTAACGGTTTGGTTTGAGAGTCAGGAACTTGGAAGAAATATGATTGGAAAATTGTTGACAGGGAGGATAGGAAAGAGATACATAGAGAGACATTTCTCATAAAGGTACTCGTGCCCCACACCAAAGCTAAGAACAATAGAAGCAGATGAAAATCTTAATAATTAGATGGACCAGAAAATGGTTTCTTGAGTGTTTAGTCAGCCTCTCTCCAAGCCATCCTTCTTCTTGCCTGATGGGCTCATGAATAATGAGTCTGGGGCACAGATGGAGGTTATGTATGGATTCAGCAACATGGACTTCCATTCAGCAAGAACCATCTGGTTACAGCCACTGCTGAGTGTCAAACAGCAGAGACTAACACTGATGTCACAATATGCCCCCATTCCTTGAGAGGACCTTCTGAGCATATTGGGTTAATTCTATAATGGAAGGTGGAATGACTTGTTCTCCCTGGAATAGAGATCTACTTTGGATACACACAGCAGTCTTATTTCCTTGTTTGAATGAGTTTATCGCATTCATAAAAAAGTTTTAAAATCTTTACTTAACTCGCTTCTTATACCTGTCATCTTTACTTTTTAAGTAAACATTAATTATAGACTAGCTTTACATTTATAGAAAACCACAAAGATAGTACAAAGAGTTCTCTTTTATACCATGTCCAGTTTCCCTTTGTTAATATCTTACATTAGTATGGTATATTTGTAACGCAAATGAAGAATACTGATACATGATTTTAACTAAACCCTAGTTTATTCAGATGTCCTTAATTTTTACTTAATATCTGTTTTCTCTTCTGGGATCCCATCCAGTCTACCACATTATATATAGCCATCGTGACTCCTGGCACTCACAGTTTTGAAGGCTTTCCTTGTTTTTGATGACATTGACCATTTTGAGGAGTGCTGGCAATGTAATTTTTAGGCTGTCCTTCCACATGGGTTTGTCTAATGTTTTTCTTATGATTATATTGGGTGTATAGGTTACTAATAATAACTTTTATGACCTGATGGAGGTTATGTTCATCAGGTTATTCTACAGTCAAGTTGTTCATTTTCCTCTCTTTTCATACTGGTATTAGAAACCGAGCTCTGGTGTGCTTATTGCTTCTATCTATATGTGATCATATATGTTTATCTCAATCTAGAATTAAATTTGAATGAATTCATACTGAAGTATCCAGCCCTAATCTAGTACCACATGGCTCTTCCTAGCCTTCCTACATTGTTTATTTATTACTTCCCATGTCACCAGGGAGAAACCTCGCTCCCACCATCCACCATTGATTTACTTACATTTTTTAAATCTCAGTATAAATGTAACATGTAAACCCACACCCCCATGAAAAATAACTTTAAAACTAGAGTACAGTGCTAATGTACAGTTCTTTTTGTCCTTAAAGTATTCACTATTTCCATGCTTACTTGGATAAAAATCTTTTCCCCAATCCTATTAAGTGAGGTTATACCATACATTTTTAACACAGTTAAATTCTTTTGTTACCTTCCACATTCCATCCTGAGGTCTCCCAATTCCCTAATTAATTTTGCTTTATTCACATATATTGTTTCATTATGTGTGAAAATTTCTATGAGTTTTAACAAAAGCATAGTGTCATATAATCACTACTACCATATCAGAGTAACTTTGCCATACTAACAGTTATTCCCCCTGCGCTTCATCCATTGAAACTTCATCTATTCAAACCCTCACCAAGCACCGGCAACAATTGGTCTGTATTGTTGTTGTTGTTTTTTAAGATTTTTTTACTTATTCATTCGAGACACAGAGATACAGAGAGAGAGAGAGAACATGAGCAGGGGGAGAAGCAGAGGGAAGGGTAGAAGCAGGCCCCCCACTGAGCAGGGAGCCCAATGCGGGGCTCCATCCCAGGGCCCTGGGATCATGACCTGAGCCCAAGGCAGACGCTTAACCATCTGAGCCACCCAGGCGCCCCTGGTCTGTATTGTTTTTTCAAGAATGTCATATAAATAGAATCACAGAGTTTACAGCTATTTCAGACAGGCTTGTTTCACTGAGCAATATGCATTTCAGTTTCATCCATGTTGATGTGTGTGATAATAGTTCCTTAATGTTTATCTTTGAATGGTATTCCATATAGACATACCATCATCTATGTATTCATCCTACTAAAGTATATCTTGATTGGTTTGGCTTTTGACAATTAAGAATGTAACTACCATAAACTTTCATATGCCAGTTTTCAGATCAGTTGGGCAAATATCTAGGCACCCAATTGCTGGTTCCTATGGTAATATTATGTTTAGCTTGTAAGAAACTGACAAACTTTCTCCCGAGTGACTATACCATTGTTCTTTCTTACCAGCGATGAATAAGAATTCCTTGTATTTCTTGTCCTTGTAAGTGACTGTATTTTCATTAAAAAAAAAAAAAAAAAAAAAAGTGTTATCCAGGGATGCCTGGTGGCTCAGTTGGGTAAGCATCTGCCTTCGGCTCAGGTCATGATCCCAGGGTCCTGGCATCAAGCCCCACATCAGGCTCCTTGCTCGGCGGGAAGCCTGCTTCTCCCTCTGCCTGCCGCTCCCCCTGCTTGTGCTCGCTTGCTCTCTCGCTCTCTCTGACAAATAAATAAAAATCTTTAAAAAAAATATTATCCATTCTTATAGACATGTAGTAATATTTCACTGTTGTTTAAATTTGCATTTCCCTGACAAATATCATTGCGAACTTTTTCATATGCTTATTTGCCATTGGTATATCTTCATGAGTGAGTTGTAGTTCAGGTCGTTTGACCCTATTTTAGTTGGGCTTTTGTTTCTTATTGTTGAGATTGAACAGCTCTTTGTATATTTTCAGTACAAGTCCTTTAGGAGACATAAACTTCGTAAATATTTTTCCGTTTATGATGTACTTTTATTCTCTTAACAGTACCTTTAACACAGCAAAAGTTTTTAATATTAATAAAGCACAACTTATCAAAAATTTCTTTCAATTGCTTTCGTTTGTCATTGTATCTAAAAACTCATCACCAAACAGACGTTTATACAAATTTTTCATATGTTTTATTCTAGAAGTTTTAGAGATTTACATTTTAATTAGATCTCTAAATAAAAACCTGAACCATTAAAAAAATAACCATAAAAAAACTTAAAATAATTTAGATCTCTACTCCATTCTGAGTTAACATTTTTCTAGGTTGTAGTCTGTTTAAGTTCTTTTTTTTTTTTTCTTTTGCATTTGGACATCCATTTGTTTTGGCACATTGTAGAAAAGATTACCCTTTGTCAATTGAATTGCTCTTGTAAAAATCAGTTCACTATATTTTTATAAGTCTATTTCTGAATTTTCTATTCTATTGGTCAATGTATCTATTATCTTACCAATACAATATTGTCTTGATTACAATAGCTTTACAGCAAGAAGTCCAATAATGTAAGTCTTAAAAATACTCATTTTTTTCAAAATTATGTTGGTTGTTCTATATCTTTTGCTTTACCATATTAATTTTAGAATCAGTTTGGCAACATTTACAAAAAGTTTACTTGAATCCAATGCTCTTACTTTATGTAGATCAATGTTTCTGATATAAATCATTTATCTCTCTCATCTAAAGAGTTTCCTTTAACATTTTTGATCTGTTTACAATGAATCCATTCAGTTTTTGTTTATCTGAAAAGCTATTTATTTCTCTTTCATTTTTGAAGAATTATTTCACTGGATATAGACTTATAGGTGGCCATTTTTTTTTTCCTTAACACAAATATTTTATTCCACTCTTTTCTTACTTGCATGGGATTTGATTAGAAGGCCACTATAATTCTATCTTAGTTTCTCTACAGCTAAGGTGTTTCTTTCTTCATTGGGTTTCTTTTAACAAGATTTTCTCTTTGTCTTTGATTTTGTACAGTTTGACTATGATATGCCTAGGACTGTGCGTGTATGTTGTATATTTTGTTTTGTTCTGTTTTTATATTTATCCTGTTTTATTTTCTCTAAGCTTCTGGGATATGATTTTGGTTCCTGTCATTAATTTTGGAAAGATTTCAGCCATTATCACTTTAAATATTCCTTCTGTGCCAGTCTCTGTTTCTTCTATTATTCCAATTATGAACATATTACACTTTTTGATATTATCCCAAAGTTCTTGGGCATTCTTTTTTTTTAATTCACATTTTACTCTTCATTTCAGCTGGGGAATTTTCTATTGACATATCTTCAAGTTCCCCCATACTGCCTTAGTTGATGAGCACTTCGAACGGATTACTCATTTCTGTTACTGCATTATTGATTTCTAGCATTTCATTTTGATTCTTCCTTAGAGTTCTCATCTCTCTAATGTCATTCATTACCCATCCATTCTTGCACAGTCTACTTTTTCCATTAGACCCATGATACATAAATAGTTCTTATTTTATTTCATTTTACTTTTTAAAAGATTATTTTTATTTATTTTAGAGAGAGAAAAAGAGAGCATGACTGGGTGGGGAGGAGCAAAGGGAGAGGGAGAGAATCTCAAGCAGACTCCCTGCTGAGTGGGGAGCCTGACACGGGGCTTGATCTCAGGAGCCTGAGATCATGACATGAGCTGAAATCAAGAGTTGGACACTTAACTGATTGAGCCACCCAGGCACCCCAAATAAATAGTTCTTATTTTAAATTCCTGGACTGACAATTCCAACCTATATGTCATATCTGAGTCTTGTTCTGTTTGCTCTGTCTCTTCAGCATAGTTTTTTCCAACATTTTGGTGTGCCATTGTAATTCTTTAATTAAAAGCACGATGTGTTACAGAAGGTAATAGACACTGAGGTAAATGGGCCCTTGGTGTGAGGATTATGATAATCTGACTAGAATTTGGGACATGTTTAACATTCATTGTAGATATGGGTACCAGAGGCTTCAAATTTATTTACTATACTTGTCTTTGCTTCACTTGTAGTCTTGTAGATTCCCATATGTATTGCTATGCAGAGTAAGTCTATGTGATGTAAATCTTTACATGTAACCACCGTTTTTCTACTGGAGGTTTATGGTGTAGGGTTAATGTACGGAGGAAAGACCATTCTATAATTTTGGGATTACACTTCAGCCTTTTAATAAGCCTATATTTGGTGTTTGGCTTTCATAAATTTCTGTCCCTTCTTCAGGGTTGTAGCCCTGGTTGGGTATTGGGTTCTAGATTATGAAAGATCTTCCTCAAGATACTAATCTGTTACTTTCTTGCCTAACGTGTTGATTATGAGAAATCTGTAGTCAAACTGAATTTCATTTGTAGGTGACATATTTTCTTTTCAATTCTCTGGAAACTTTGGGGATATTTTCTTCACTCTAAATTTCTAAATGTTCAATGTAATAGTCTAGATTTGTTCCTTTTTATTAACTCAACATATAGTAGTTCTTTCCATTTGAAAAATTTGCAGGTGGTTTTTTTTTCTGTTTTAGGAAATAGTTTTCACAGATCTTTATTACTTCTCTCTTCCTTCTACTTTCTGGAGATCCATAAAGTATAGGCTGGTAATTGGAAAGGTATTTTTTTTTCTCCTGATCCTTCATTTACATTATATCTAGTAATACAATGACATTTTACTGTCCTTTGATGATACGGGTAAATATTCAGCTGACCTTTTTCTTAATTTAACTGTGGTTGGACAATTGATATCCTAGTTTCTGAAATACGTAGATATTATGTCCATGAACTGGAGAAAGAAAGGGTAAGTCTCTAGTCTATTTCCTGTTGTTCATCCCCATACTCAGCTGTCATGCAGCTATTCTGGTTTAGGTGCACTGTATGCATATTTCACAACTCTGAGTTAAAATAATATGCAAATACCTAAATATTGAGGCTAATATAAATTTTTAAAGTTCACATTTCCATTTTTTACCCATATTATTCAATGCTTTTGTTTCATTATTTTCTAATATATACATTAGCATATATTTTAATAAGAATGGAAGAAATATATCAGGCATTGTAACCTTGCCAAATTATTAACATTTAAATTGATCATTTATCTATTAAGAATTATTAACAGGAAAATTTTTAATTTTTGTTCTATAAACATGGTGATTTGTTTCATAGGCACTATTTTGATCCATGGGGAGAAATGCAAGGATTCTGACAAAAGCAAAATGTATGGAGAGCACTGGCATTGCTGAACATACTTCCAATTTTGTATATACTTAACCGGAAATATTACCTTAGAAAGACAACATTATTTCATGAATGAAAGCTCAAGATCTATATCATTTAGAGAATTGTAGCCATCACTCTCAAAACAATCAAACTTCAGATTAAACCTTTTCTGGTATTCTGGCAAGGAAAGCATTGATGTGAAACTGCTGCTGGCAATAGAGACAGTTGTTAAAGGGAAAAAGGTCAAGATGTCAAGAATAAGTTAAATGACATGGCAATATTTAGGGTCGTCTGAAAGAAAGACTATTAAAGAAATAAACACCTTCTGGATCCATTTATCTCAAAAAAGCTTAAAAGAGAATTTTAACATGTTTTTATAGAGAAGTTCACTTAATATGATTCTCAAAGATTTTTTTTCCAAGTAAATGTCAAATTTCTATATAAAGAAGCCTATTGCTCATTTCTGAAGTGCAAATAATGTCAAGATTTACATGGATAATCTTCATAGTATCAAGATGTATCTGGCTATAATTTTTTCATATGTCATATGGTTTCCCCTTCAGGAATTTTGACTTTTCCTTTCCCTTGTCCATTTTCCTTGTTCTCTCTATATACGGTTTGTCTATTTACTCTTAATTTCTTCTCCTTCACAATTTTTTTAGGGAGGGGGAGAGAGAGAGAGAGAGGAAGAGAAGGGGGAGAGGGGGAGGGAGAAAGATAATTTTAAGCAGGCTCTATGCCCAGCACAGAGCTAGACACTAGGCTCCATCTCATGACCCTGAAATCATGACCTGAGCTGAAATCAAGAGTCGGATGCTTAACCGACTGAGCCACCCAAGAGCCCCTCCTCCATAAATTTAATATTCCTACAAATATCTCAAATTCCTTCATACATTAGCTCTACTCCTAACAACCTCATTGTCTTGACATTTCCTTATTTACATGAGAAAATCTGACGACTCTCTATTAGTTTCTCATTGCATTAATCTACATCATTTTCTCATTAGCCCTTGGCCCCCAATAGGCCACATATTATATACCCTAGAGTAAGGTGTCATCTCCAAGTATATACCAGGGATATACTAGTTAGCTACCTAAACAGAGGCATGATCAATGTACCATTAGAAGATGTAAGTAGAGTCATTATCATGAATAACTTATTTTGTATGATAGTAATCATTTCCTTTTCAGTTATTTTTAATAATGAGCATTACAACTAACATTCAAAATACTAGTGTTGAATACTACAATAACATTAATTTATAGATGCATGCTTTTGTTCTTTTCTGAATCTTCAAAATTTTGGGAAAAGTTATTGAACTGTGGTTACCTGTATCATGATAATACAAATCAAAAAAGAACACATGATTCAGTAATTTGAGAAGGGAAACATTAGAATAAATGAGCCAGCTACAATCCCTCTTTTAACAAGCTTGGTCTATTCTTTTTCTCTGACATAATTGATAAGCCTGATAAGTCAAGTAAACAAATTTTGGCATCAGTTAGACAAATTAGTCATAAAATCAAATGTCTTAGGCTAGGCAGGACCCAGAACTCTGGAATTCTATCAGCTTCCAGGAATAGTTGGGAGTTCTGTATACTTGTCACTAGCAAGAAATGGAGATAAGGAATATTCAGTCAATTATTTGAAAACAGATAACATTGTATTTCATAAAACTAGACATTAAACATTCTGGAAAACTAGTTTGACACATTATTTATTTACTTTTAACAGCTTTATTGAGAGAGAATTCATTTAACATACAATTCATCCATTTAAAATGAAAAATTCAATGGTTTTACAGCATTCACAAATAGGTGTAATCATCACCAATTTTAAAACTTTTTCATAATCTCAAAATGAAAGCCTGTACTTTGTAGCTATTCCCCCTTATCCCCATACTCAGCCACCCCCTAAGTAATCACTAATCTACTTTCTCTCTCTATATATATATATGTATGTATTTTTATTTCCATATACACAATATAAGTATATATATTTCCATATATAAATATGTGTTTCCATATATATTCCCATATATAATATATACATTTCCATACATACTATATATATTTCTGTGCTCTGGATATTTGATATGAATGACATCATAAAAGTATGTGTATGTGACTGGTTTCTTTCAATTAGTATATTTTTTTTCAAAATTCATCCATGTTTTAGTATGTATCAGAAGTTCATTCCCACTATGGACAAATTATACTTCCTTGTAGGGAATATTTTCTTATCCATTAATCAGTTGATGGGCATTTGGGCTATTTCCAACTTCTGGCTATTATGAATAATGCTGCTACTAACATTCAAGTGCAATTTTTTGTTCATTCTGCCAAACTGTTTTTGAAAGCAGCTGTGCAATTTTAGATTCTCACCAGCAAAGTCTGAGGGTTCTGATTTTTCCACATTCTTGCAACAATGATTATATCCATCTATTTTAAAAAATGTTTTATGTCAGCTTAATTTCTTTGAATACACAGAGTAATATAAACTTGGGTATCAAAGAAGATTGGTGAGAATATCATTGTTAATGCTTTTAATCAAACATTTTAAATGACACATAATTAACATACTCTTTTAAAGCAAATGGGTCCTTCAAAGGGGTGTTCCTTCTCTTTAGGTAATTTACCTAAGAGCAGGAGCCAGATTAAATAGCAGAGCCATATGTATACAGCCTACAGCCAGGACATATGCCACTATGGTCCAATCTACATTTGACACCAAAACATGTCCAACTCATATTATAAACAAAATGTCAGGTTGCAAAACACTGTGTACAGCATGACCCCAATTTCATAAAATATTCATACCCATCTATCTACATGGTGCAGGGAGGAGGCATTTTGGAAATGGATGCTTATTGCCACATGATATTGGAAAGTGTAGATTTATTTTCTGCTTATTCTTTTAACAATAACATTGTTTTTTGTTGAAGTATGGTTAACATACAATGTTATTTTAATTTCAGGGGTACAAAATAATGATTTGATGTTCTATACATCATGCAATGCTCACCACAATAAGTATAGTTACCATGGAGAGGATATTTGAAAATGATCTGATAAGGAGTTAATATCAAAATATATAAATAACTTATACAACTCAACACCAAAAAAAATAGTAATAATCTTATTAAAAAATGGGCAGAAGACCTAAACATTTTTCAAAAGAAGACATGGATGGCCAACAGATACATAAAAAGATGCTCAGCATCTAATCATCAGGGAAATGCAAATCAAAACCATAATGAGATATCAACTCATACCAGACTGAATAACTAGTATCAGAAAGATAAGAAATAACAAGTGTTGGCAAGGATGTGGAGAAAAAGGAACCATCATGAACTGCTGGTAGGAATGTAAATGGGTGTAACCATTGTGGAAAATAATATGAATGTTCATCAAAAAATTTAAAATAGAATTACCACATGATATAGGAATTCCACTACTAGGTATTTACCCAAAGAAAACAAAACACTAATTCGAAAAGATATATGCACCCCTATGTTTACTGCAGCATTATTTACAATAGTCAAGATATGGAAGCAAATCAAGTGTCCATCCATAGATGAATGGATAAAGAATATGTGGTATGGAATGGAATATTACTCAGCCATTAAAAAGAATGAAATCTTGCCATGGACCTAGATGGATGGACCTATGGTAAGTGAAATGAGACAGAGAAAGACAAATATCATATGATTTCACTCATATATGGAATTTAAGCAAAACAAATGAACCAAAGGAAAAAAGAGAAAAACCAAAAAACAGAATCTTAAATACGGAGAACAAACTGGTGGTTGCCAGAGGGGAGGTGGGTGGGAGGATAGAGGAAATAGAGGAGATTAAGAGAACACTTATCTTGATGAGCACTAAATAATGTACAGAATTGTCAAATCATTATATTGTACATCTGAAACTAATATAACACTGTATATTAATTATACAAAAAACAAACACAAAAAAGAACAAGTGTTGGTAAGGATGTGGAAATATCTATTTTAGATTATATATGTCCAGTGGGTGTGAAGTGGTATCTCATGGTGCCTTTGATTTGCATTTTCCCAATGATTAATGATTCTGAACTTTTTTTAATGTGCTTATTGGACATTTGTTTACATTCTCTGGAGAGATATCTATCAGACTCTTTACCCAATAAGTGGGTTATTGACTTGAGATATTTCTTATTAATGTAGGCACTTACAACTATAAATTTTCCTCTAAGCATTGCTTTAGCTGCATCCAGTAAAATTTGTATCTTCATTTCTACTCATCTCAAGATTTTCTGATTTCCCTTTGATTTCTTCTTTGACTCATTATTTGGGAATATGTGATTTTATTTACACATATTTGTGAGTTCCTCACTTTCTTTCCTGCTATTGATTTCTGATCATTCCACTGTGATCAAATGAAACATTTTTATATAATTTCTTTTGCTTTTTTTTTTGAGTAGTTGACACTTAATGTTACATAGTTTCAATACCATATGATCCAATAATTCCACTACTGAAAGAAAACAAAAACACTAATTCAAAAAGATATACGCACCCCTATGTTTATCTGCAATAGCCAGAATATGGAAGCAACCCAAGCGTCCATCGATAGATGAATGAATAAAAAAGAGTGGTATATATACACAATGGAATATTACACAGCCATAAAAAGACAAGATCTTGCCATTTGTGACAATGTTTTGTATTATTGCTATAGTTTTAAATTTATTGATGTTTGTTTATGGCCCAGCATATGATCTATCCTGAATATTTCATATGCCATTGAGAAGAATTTGGTTTATGAGTGGAATGTTCCATTGATGTTTGTTAGGTCTACTTGGTTTATAACATTTTCGTGTCTATTTCCTTGTTGATCTTCAGTCTAGTCGTTCTAACCATTATTGAAAATGGAGCACCAAAGTCTCAAAATATTATTATTGAATTGTCTACTTTTCATTTATTTTAGTCTTTGCTTCACATTTTTTTTTTTTTTTTTTTGGTTTGCTTTCTGATGCTATATATGCTTGTACTTGTTATATCATCCTGATGTATTGACACTTTTATAATTATAAAATGTCCCTCTTTACCAATAGAAACATTTCTTGTTTTAAAGTCCATTTTGTCTGGTATGGGTACAAAACACTCTATCTTGTGGTTGCTGTTTGAAATATCTTTTTATATTTTATTTTTACTCCCACTTTACTTGTATCTTTTACATTATTACTGATATATTTGGAATTATACCTACCATTTTGCTTTTTGTTTTCTATATGTCTTATGTTGTCTTGTTCTTCTAGTCCCCTTTTATTGCTTTCTTTTGCATTAAGTAAATATTTTCTAAAGTACCATTTTAATTTCTTTAATAATTTCAACTGTATTCTTGAGGTTTTTTTTTTTATCTGCTGTAAGAGTCACCATATAACATCTCAACTTATCTGAATCAGCTTCCAACTTATATCACCTTAATTCTAGTGTTATATACAAAAATTACACTTTTATATCTCTATTGTATTTCTCTGTCATTGTGGTATTATCATTATGCATATTGCATTAATCTTCAAACTCAACAATACATCATTATAATTATTATTTACCATCTGTAGTCATTTCCCTAGGCCAGTACAGCTTTGCTCACATGTGTCTTTTTGTGCTGTTATTGGAAAATATGTTGTACATATATAACTTCTGTGTCATAGGCCCAGCAATAAATATTTATATAAAATATATTATACAAATACTAATATACAATTATACATATCATAATGATGCATTATATATATTACATATTTTATATATCATGTATATACATTTTTATATATGATATGCATAATTTTATACAATGGAATTTTAAACAGTGAAGAGAAAAAATATACATTCTTACTGGTTTATATAACTACATAGTAATCTTTACTAGTGTAGATTTGAATTACCACATCAGATCACTTTCTTTCTACCTGAAAAACTTCTTTTAGTATTTCTTGTAAAACAGGTTCTCTAGTAACAAATTCTCTCATTTTTTTCTTCATCTTGGAAAGTCACTGATCAGCTTTCATTTTTAAAATACAGTTTTGCTAGATATAGAATTCTTGTTTGACAGTTCTTTTTTCCTTTGAGCACTTCGAATATGTTATCCCACTGTCTCTTAATCTCTTCTGCTCTTCTGTTCAAAACTCAGCTACTAGTCTCATTTATATTTCCATGTAAGTGATTTTTTATTTTTCTCCTTACTGATTTTAAGATATGTTCCTTGTCTTTGACTTTTAATACTTTTATTATAATGTGTCTAGTTGTGGATCTTTTTGCATTTATCCTACTTGGAATCTGTTGAGCTTCATGGATGTGTAGGTTATTATTTTACAAAAGAATTGGGAAGTTTTCAGCCATTAGTTTCAAACATTTTTTCTTCTCCTGTCTCTCCCAATTCCTGACACACTCTACTTGGATTTCTTGGTTTGCCTACTTCTTCATCATATTTCTTTGAGGTTCTTCATTTTTTTTTCTTTTTGTTCTTGGCTTGCATGGCCTCTACCCTATCTCAAGTTCACTTTTTCCTTTTCCTATGAATTCAAATCTACTGTTGAACCCCTCTGAAATTTTTTATTTCAATTGTTACACTTTCAAATCATCATTTCTACATGGTTCATTTTTCATAATTTCTGTTTATTGATATTCTCTATTTAGTGAAATATATTCATTGTAACTTCCTTTTTTTCTTTGATCGTGGTTTCCTTTAGCTCTGTAAACATAATGGAATCTTTAGAGTATTTTTCTGTTAAGTCTGACATCTGGTCACTTTTGCAGGCAGTTTCAGTTGCCTGCTTTTTATCCAGTGTATGGGTTATACTTTCTTGTTTCTATATGTAACATATTTTGTTGCTGTTGTTGTTGTTGTTGTTGTTGTTGTTATTGTTGCTGAGAACAGGACACTTTAGATAATACATTATAGTAACTATGGGTACTGGTCTCATTCTCTCCCAGGATTTTTACGTTGTTGCTTTTTTGTTTAGTGACTTGTTGAATTATTTTAGTGAAGTATTACCCAGCTTTACCCCCCCACACACACACTGTGTTAAGCCTCTGATATTCTTCCTTTGGGAGATGACCTTTTAGTGAACCTAGTTCACTCTGGGTTGACAGTGATTTTGGTAGGACTTTGCTCTTTCCCTGACCATGCCCAGCTGTTAAGCTCCACTAACCACCGGCTGATTGCTCTCTTATTTCAACAATGCCTTCTGGCATAAATTAAAAAGTAATCCAATAAAATCCTGATTCCTTTGAAGACACAGTTTCTGAAGATAGTGTTTAATATTTGCTTTGACCCAGGAGTACTCCTCTCAGCTGTCATATCCCTCAGTTCTATCCTGAAAACTACTGGACTTACAGTTTAGCCTGTCTCTTAAACCCCTCCCAATTGCCTTTCACCATAGTCCTACTATTCTTGAGAGCACCCTTAAACTTAAACTTATCCATACTTTGATGAAAATGAAATCAGTCCCTTTTGTAAAAGGTCAGGCACTCTCTCTTTTAAGGCATTCTTTCCTCCCCAGTAAAATCACTAAGCCAGGGTTCTGGAGCTGGGGCTGGTGAAAATAACGAGCTTTTCTGGGTGTCACCTCTGCTCTAGGAGCTGGGGCTGCTTGGTGGATGCGGAGCAGTAGTCTGAGGTCCTCTTGGTTCATCTCTCCTGGCATGGAACCAGAGCCTCACAAGCAAGATCAAGAGTGATCAGAGCCCCAGTATTCCCAGTGCACCATACCCAAGGAAGAGCGTTCATTCCATGAGTGATGGCTAGGTGAAAGAAAAGAATACCTATCTCTTTTATACCTATCTCTTAACTGAATTTATTTAAGACTTAACTTCAGCAGCACATAGCTGGAGGCAAGAAAAGAAAAACTGACATCATCCTCTTCTTGGGAAGAGAGACTTCCAACTGAGATCTGGGAAGAAAGGAAGTCCTGTGCTATTACATGCACTAGTCTGGATCAGAGTCTCTGTCTTGTTGAGCTGAAGAAGAGGGTAAGTGGTCTTGGTTTGAATACCACAGATTCAACTTTCATACTGAATTTTCATAGATTTTCAATAGATTTTCTTCATTTGCTGTTTGCCCTTAAAACTGTTTCTATAGGTTTTCAATTTTTTTTGTATTTTTAATTATTTTCACTAGTTTCACTGGGGAGAGGGTTCATGGAGCTCCTCACACTATCATGCCTGAAGTCACTCTCTCTATATTATTTATTTTTAATTCCTGAGTTTATTGTTAGTCTCAATTTGTATCTATGATACTCAAAATATCAAATAGAAACTCAAATTGTCATGGATTAGACTCTCACAATATTTAGATAGCTTTTATAAGGAACGAGGCCTGATATCCTGATATAATATGTGGAAATGCCATTCAGGACTGTGGGTTTTTAGATTAATTATTTTTTATATATGCTAATAATTATAAGATGCTATTTAATAGAAATTTCCCTGCATGCTACAGAATAGTGATTCATCAACTAGATGCTATTATCATTACCATTAACTAGAGACAAGCAAAAATTAAGACACATTTTCAATCACATTAAAGAATTACGTATAAGACTTAAACTGGCTCAAAAATAGACTGCCCCATATCAGTATTCCCCTGGCCTATTTAAATCTGATTTTTATAATTTAATTTCCTAGATCATCACTTTTAATTCAATAATTTGCTCTTTCACTTCCAAAGTTGAAAAGAAAGTACACACATATAAGTTACACATGCAACAAGCATATGTATATATAAACACAATAAGCTCATAGCATGTTCTTCATCTATCAAAGAATAGTAAAATAACTTAAAACTATAGAGTTTTTCATTAATTCAACAATTATTAAATTCTTCCTAGATACTAGGCACTGTTATAGGCACATTAGATGTAACAAATGAACAAAATTGAGATACCTGCTGTCATGCAGATTGCATTCAAGTAAGTCATAATCAACACAAAGACAATTCTATTCCTATTAAGCTAGATAATAATTGCTCTTGTGGTTGAAAACGATAGGATGTTTATGAATTTTCTAATAATAAATCATTTCTCTGAGGTATTCACAAGAAACAATATTTATTAGTCAATCAACTGATAAAATACAGTTAAAATTAACAGTACAACTGTAACAAGAAAGCAATGATATTTATATTTCTCCAATATTGTTCCTTCTGTTTAATCCTAATAGTAGTTAACAAATTAAAATCTCTAGTGAAATAAAGAATTATAAAACAAACCTAAGTTCATATTCAAATGTGATTGTGATGAGTTCTTACGTTTTCTTTAGTTGTTCATTTTAAAATGAAAATCCTACGTATAATGACAGTTTCTTAAAATATGTACATATTGGAATGATTTATCAAGTTAGAACTAAGACAAATATTAGTTCTAAAGTAAACTTAGGGGTGCCTGGGTGGCTTAGTCGGTTAAACATCCGACTCTTGATTTCAGCTCAGGTCATGATCTCAAGGTCGTGAAATGGGAGCCCTGTTTTGGGCTTATGCTCAGCAGGGGTCTGCTTAAGATTCTCTCCTTCTCCCTTTACCCCTCACCCCGCTTGCATGTCTGTACTCTCTCTCTAAAATAAATAAATAAATCTTTAAAAATTAAAAATAAAAAAAATAAACTTAGATGATTACTAAAAAAAAGATATACAGGCTGGAAAGATGGTGGAGTGGAAGGACCCTAAGTTCACCTCATCTTAGGGATACAATAAGCTAATGTCCACATCAGTGTGAATTACCCAGAAAATGACCCAAAGACTGGCAGAACAAACTCCACAACTAAAGGTAGAGAAGAGGCTATATCCAGGAAGGTAGGAAGGGCTGAGACACGATTTGGGAATGAAGGGGACTGTGGCCATCCACATTTGGAAGTGAGCTGGGGGTGTGGTGAAGGGCAAGAAACAGACTACCACATTGGGAAGCCCCCCATGGAGAAGATGAATCCCTGTAACATTTGGCTTTGAAATCGAGAGGGGACAAATTTCATGAGTTCTTACAACCAGCAGGACTAAAAGCCTGGAATTTTAAAAATCAGCAGGTTTGACTCTGGGAGAGCCTGGAGGGCATTAGGAAGCTGAGTTTCCCCCCTACCCCCACCTTAAAGACACAGAACAACCAACAGCCAGGAGAGGCACAGCTTAGAAGCAGCAGTTTGAAAAATGCCTGAGGCTCATGGGAGGGAGAGTTATTTGCTCATTTTAGAGCCTATCCCAGAAAGGCTAGGATCACAAGGAAACCCAGCCAGGAAGAAAGGAGCTGGCAGGCACCATTCTCCTCTTGTTGCTCAGCATAAACACACAACCACCTGTGGGAACCAGCGCTGTACTATACTGCTACCTAACTTGGTCCCCCCGAGGCCCACCCACTTTGTTTCTTCCCCCTCTTCTCTCTCTTCTCTGGGACTCCTATAATACAGATGTTATTATGTTTGATGGAGTCACTGAGTTCCCTAAGTCTTTTCTCGTGTTGCATAATTCTTCTTTCTCTCTTTTGTTCAGCTTCATTATTTTCCATTCTTTTATCCTCTAGGTCACTGCAAACTTTCAGTTCTAGTGGAAATAGCATTAAATCTCATTTTAACAAGCAGACCAGAGCTCACCCAGTTAAAACTCGCCAAACTCTGGCCAAGGTCCAAACACTGCCCACTACAGGCAAGGAGAATATCTAACTGACCTGAGGGATAGAGCAGTCAAAACACAGCAGCAGAGTGCACGCAGCATACACCAGAAACACTTCCTGAAGCCCCGGGCCCTGGACATTATATGACCTCTTCTTCATAAAGCCATCACTCTCAGGGACAGGAAACATAGCGGGATTTTCTAACACACAGAAGATAGAGACCTAGACAAAATGCCAAGATGGAGGAA
The DNA here is from genome assembly GCF_004348235.1 of Phoca vitulina. Lineage (NCBI taxonomy): Eukaryota > Metazoa > Chordata > Mammalia > Carnivora > Phocidae > Phoca > Phoca vitulina. Next base: position 15,990,406 of record NW_022589710.1, on the reverse strand, counting down.
TTCATCCCAATGAATGAACCCTTTCCCACCATGGCCAGAGATCTAATCAACACAGATATAAATAATATGTCTGAGGCAGAATTTAAAGCAACAACTGTAAGGATACTTGCTGGGCTTGAGAAAAGCATGAAGGCATCAGGGAGACCCTTATCGAGCAAATGAGATGATATATGAATTTTATTATAAAATCATATTATTCATGCTTATTTACATAATAATCTACTTAAATCATTTTGGTTAATATTTAGTGCATTTCTGCTATAATATTCAAATCTGTTTCACTAGGACTACGAGAGGGAAAAGGAAGTAATCATACTGTCCTAAGGAGAAAAGAGCAGAGCACTGTGGGTTGGATTATATGGACCCTGAAATAACTTTGGTACAATATCATATGCTATTTTATCAACAGATAAAACTGAGTTTGAGTTTTTAGCTCTATCCCTGGGTAGCTAGGTAATCATGGTTAAGGGGTTAGACAATTTAGCCATTCCAGTTCTACTGTATTATGATACAGAGTAAGATTAGAGGAGGCGGATAGCAGAAAAAATAGTTTGTGACTGATGGAGTCACATGATATATTTAATATATAATAACTGGATGATAATGAAAACTTGCAATTTATATTTTCCACCAACACTATGGTTTATAAATAATTTATTTTCTCAATAATATGAAATATAATCAGACTGAGAATGGGTAATATTATTTTATTTTTTCAGAGTGGGGTCAAAGCATTATACCGGGTTATTATGGGGAGGAAAAAGTACAGAAAAGGGGAAGAGAAGAAGAAATAGATCTTAGCTAATTAAAACATGGAAAAGGGCAAAAAGGTAGAAGTCTTAGGGCATTTATTCCTAATAAGACCCAAGTTGGTTTACAAATATAATATTCCATGTAGAATCTCACTGAGTTTCTAATCCTGCTGCTGAATTATATGCTATGGCCACAACAAATTCACATTTCTCAGCCTAAGATCCAGGCTATCGCTTGTTAATGTACTAAAGAAAAGAATCAAAGTTAATACAGAAACATTAACTTCTAGCACTTTCAGAATTAGGTGGAATGATAGATAACCTGAAGGATAAGAAAACTCACTGCTATAAAGTTCACAATCTTTACTCTTTCTAAACATCTTAAACTGTATGTTTAACATAACCACTAAAAATCACCCAATGTAGTGAAAATATTTATGTGTGTATATGTTTATTATCTGCTTTTTAATCATTCTGATACTATATATATATATATTTGTTATAATCTTGGATTATAACAAAGTTACCTAAGAACTGATGATGAGGTAAATTCTACCAGTGGCTTAGCCAGTCCATGATTATGTATCTTTGAAATTCAAGTTAATCCACTGGGCTTTAGGAAACTCTTGAAATAACTGTCATTGCTACTAAAAAATTATCTCCCAAGTAACTGCAATAGTGGAAGCAACATTTAACAATGCCTTATTGATAACAGAGCAAAACATATCTTCTAATAATATGACCTAGAGTTATGATCTTAGGGTCTAGCACATGTTTATTTTAAATCTCATTGGTTCTTACACAATTAAAGGGCATCATAAAGTTATTCTCTAAACTTTCCTGAAGTTATAAAAGTTTTGCTTTATAAATTCCATGTATAAGAAGATATGTTGAAGAAGGCAAAAGTCTTTCACTGACTTATCACATATTACAAATTTAAATGTTATATAGCACAAGAAAATATCAAGATTAATCCATACTTAGCTGCTATTTTGCATCAGACATGACGCCATAACTTTTTGGCTATATCAAACTTTGTGTGTATTGGCAGAGAAATAGAAGATAAAAATATTAGATTCCATTAACATAAATCCAACAATGTATTTGATTCTCTCCTCATAAAAATAATCTAGATAAACAATACATAATAAAGTTAGCTTATTTATAGACTAATAAATAACTTGTTTTGGTTTTAGTTGTTACTAGGTAATATAAAAATAAAATAATACCTATGCCATTTCCCCTATGTTCTCTAAGATTTTGATCAATATTTATTAATATCTAAATAATCAATAATCAACATATTTGTGAAAAGTATAATTCATTTTATTAGTTAGAACATTATATTTATGTCATGCAAAATTAAAGTTAAACTAAAAGCAAATGTTAATAATTTTTTTTAAATATTTTATTTATTTATTTGAGACAGAGAGAGAGAGAGAGAGCATGAGCCGGGCGGGGGGGTGAAACAGAGGGAGAAGAGTGGGAGAAGCAGACTCCCCGCTGAGCAGGGAGCCCAATTCGGGGCTCCATCCCAGGATCCTGAGATCATGACCTGAGCCAAAGGCAGCTGCTTAACCAAGTGAGCCACCCAGGCGCCCCTTATTTAATAGTTTAATAACATTTGATCTGATATATATAGATATACACATATATGAATAAAATAATCAAAATGGACTTTTAATTATCTCAAAAATGTCAGATATACCTAAATACATATTTAGTAAAATATTCAAAACCTTGCAATTTTATGTTAAGGACATTTACCTTCCTTTTGCATCTCAGGCTGTTTCCACGGAAACAGCAGCTGGCACACAAGGAGAATGTTTATAACTTTGATATTTCAGCTCTGCTTGTCAGGTAAATGATGGAAATGTCATTTTTCAAAGAAGCACCTGCAGCTTTTGGGTTCCAACAGGTTCACAGAATATAACATTTTACCTCCTGAAAAAGTTTTAGTTTATAATGTTTCTGTATAAATCATAACCATGCCTGCTTTTAAAAAGAGGCTTAATGACTCTAGGTCTATTTTAGAAAATTACTTTTTAAACGCAATAACTGATTTTAGGTAACTTAGAATTATAATGGTCTACAGGGCTCTCAGGATCACAATTATCATAATAATTTGCCTTAGGTCAGACATTTACTGGAGGTAGATTCTGTCCAGAGCCACTTTTGTTCTGATGCAGCACCTCTATTTTAGGAGTTCATTTCACTTTGGCCGAAAATTCATGATTCCAGGAGGTTCCATTCCCAGTGGTAAATCAAACCTGGGTGGTGAACTGGTTCACCCCTGCTCATGCCCTCCTCCCACCCCACCAACTACCCAACAAATATCAAACCTTGCTGACTTTTGACACCAATAAGCTGACATGTTTCTTCCAGAGATAGGCTATAACGTGCTAATGCTCTAATGGTTCAAAAATTCAATGAAGTGCTTATTAACATAGTCATCATCATTTCCTCCCATCAATGTATTTAGAAAATTCGCCAGTGACTAAATATTGCCAATGACAAAAACAAAAGTAAAGTGAAACAGAGATGATCTGGTAAATAAAGAACTTCCTCAAATTAAAATTTCAAGATTTTATTTCCAATTCAAGAAAACACGGTGGTAAACGGAAAATAAAATGATATTCTTAAAACATTACGTTCTTAATTTTATATAAAGGACTCAGGCAAGATGAACTAAAGGGTTCATAGATCAGGGTAGCCCTTCACATTGAAAAAAAAGGCCCTTAGAGCCTAAAAGTTATTACCAAGATACATTTAGTCAAAACAGCCTAATAGTTGGCCATAATAAGCTGTGCTGTTTGTAACAGAGACTTACTTGCTCAGGGCAAGTGATCAATTTTCAGTAATTCAATGGAGCTTATTGAGCAACTGCTGCATGCAAGACATTATCAAGGCTTTTGAATAACAGAAAGTGATTAAGGAGAAAATAGCACCTTTTGGTAACAGCTCCAGAAGTCTACATCTAAACCTGAGCCATGTCAACAAACTGCATTAAAAATAGTGTGCCCAAGAATGAAGGGGGGGAAATCGGAGGGGGAGAAGAACCATGAGAGACGATGGACTCTGAAAAACAAACTGAGGGTTCTAGAGGGGAGGGGGGTGGGAGGATGGGTTAGCCTGGTGATGGGTATTGAGGAGGGCACGTTCTGCATGGAGCACTGGGTGTTATGCGCAATGAATCAGGGAACACTATATCTAAAACTAATGATGTAATGTATGGGGATTAACATAACAATAAAAAAATTTAAAAAAATAAAATAAAAAAAATAAAAATAGTGTGCCCAAACTTACCATGGGGCTCAATTATCAAATTCTGTGTTGGCTTCAGATTACTATGGGCAAATGGACTTAGGTAAAAGTGTTTGTGGATTAATTAAAAAGTTAAAACACCTGTAAAACAAATGGAAATAATAATAAAAATTAAAAATGCATATAAGCTATGGCCAAATAATTCCAATTCTGGAATTCATACTAACAGAAATATTATAGTATGGAACTTTCCTCAGTGGGGGGAAAAAAGGAACAACTGATTGTTGGGGAACTGTATCTAAATAATATTATATTTGCCTTCTCAAAAAATTATATAACTAAATAGAATAATTAATTATCACTTTTTGCCCAATTGAAATTTCATTCATGGTATTTGTTAAATTATGCCAAAAGTTGCAAATAAGTGTGTGTAGTATATGCTTATTACTAAGAAATAAAATTGTAACAAAAATACATATGTCCATGCATCTAATACATACATACATAAAAGCATGAGAGAAATACTAAAGTAAATATACCAGATCGGCAGTTTTTGGCTCATTAGAGAGAGATGAGATTGGGAGAATAGAGAAAAAGCAGATGATTGGTATTTTCTTTGTGTGTTTTTTGGTCTCTTTTGTATAGCACGCATTATTTTTTGACTAAAAAAATAAGGACATATATAAGATGCAAGGCAAAAGCAGGCATGGCTTATTGTATTCTTTTTTTTTTTTATTATGTTGTTAATCACCATACATTACATCATTAGTTTTTGATGTAGTGTTCCTGATTCATTGTTTGCGTATGAACACCCAGTGCTCCATTCAGTATGTGCCCTCTTTAATACCCATCACCAGGCTAACCCATCCCCCCACCCCCCTCCCCTCTAGAACCCTCAGTTTGTCTCTCAGAGTCCATAGTCTCTCATGGTTTGTCTCCCCCTCCGATTTCCCCCCCTTCATTTTTCCCTTCCTGCTATCACCTTCTTTTTTTTAAAAAACATATAATGTATTATTTGTTTCAGAGGTACAGGTCTGTGATTCAACAGTCTTACACAATTCACAGCGCTCACCATAGCACATACCCTCCCCAAAGTCTATCACCCAGCCAGCCCATCCCTTCCACCCCCCACCACTCCAGCAACCTTCAGTTTGTTTTCTGAGATTAAGAATTGCTCATATCAGGCTTACTGTATTCTTACAATAAAATAAGAGAAAAGAAAGATGTTAATAGGAAAATCATAAGGAAGAGAAAATACATTTACAGAATCCTGTAAAAAAAATCTACATATAAGTGGATCCACACAGTTCAAATCTGTGTTGTTCAAGGGTCAACCGTGCATTTTTTCAGGTCAGTTTAATTATCTTGACTGACTAAACATAGTCAAAACTCTAAGTCAGTGTCAATTATGTGTTTACTTTTCCTGAGTGAGTTGAAAGAAGAAACAAAGGACAGAATTAACAATATTTACAGCCCCGGGGTGCCTGGGTGGCTCAGTCGTTAAGCGTCTGCCTTCAGCTCAGGTCATGATCCCAGGGTCCTGGGATCGAGCCCCGCATCGGGCTCCCTGCTCGGCGGGAAACCTGCTTCTCCCTCTCCCACCCCCTCTGCTTGTGTTCCCTCTCTCGCTGTGTCTCTCTCTGTCAAATAAATAAATAAAATCTTAAAAAACAAAACAAACAAAAAAAACAATATTTACAGCCCCTTAACAACTCATTAACTTGAAATATTATTCAAGATTCATGTATTTTTCCTGAAGTGCATTTTGTTTTTGTCATTCTTAATAGGATATGACAAATTTACTGGCACTGATTTAATCATTCAGTTCTGGGCCTGTTAATTTATAATAAATGACATAATGGATTCCCTGCAAGTACCTACCAGATTCATGGAATTTATGAATTAGTATAATCTTTTAATATAATCTAGCCTAAGCACTAACCCAGTTTGTGATTTCTTTATCAGAAGATAATTCAGTTTCTCTTTGAACATGTCCCTTGTCAGAGAGCTCACTCTCTTTAATAGTAATCTAATCAATTCAGGAACATTCTGATTGTCTGAAATATCTTCCATTATACTGAGGCCTAGGGATCTCCCAGAATATCTTTGTATTAATTACAAAGAAGAAAATAAAACAAAACAAAAAACAAAACAAAAACAAATAAAAACCATAAATTTCCAACTGCTAGAGTATATAGTGTAAGTTTTCCATGTGAAAATATTTTAAATTGTAAGGCGACTGTCAATCTTCACAATTTATATTAACTATTTCCATATTCTCCAATAATTATTCATAGGAGAATACTCAGATTCATTCTACTCAATTTAATTAAGGATTAAACCCTCATTAAAATTCATAGAAAATATTATTTTATACGTTTTTTATATCATTTTACAAATAAAGATGTGTATTTCTACCCAACATCACAACTAGACATGGGAATCTTGAGAACAAGGATATTGTCTTGTTTTGCTTTGTACACCTACATAATGACACATTGGCTAATATACATTAGGAGTTAATAAATTTTTTATCTAAAGACTATTTATAAAAGACTATTTCTAGCAATATACAGAACTAAACACTATATCCCAGCTGAAGCCTCCTCAGATAACAAAGTATAACTCCCTTGATTGAAACCCAAATTTTTATTTTCTAATCTTAGTATATTATTCCCCACATGTATACATTTCTAAACAGTGTCATGTTGTGAGTTTATATTATTTTCATATAAAATCAATAAAATCAACTAAATATGGTCTCTTCTATGCAAAAATTAGTCAAAAATATTTTAATATAAAAAGAACACTCATTTAATAAAATTAAATGAAAATAAAGAATACACATTGGCTGACTTCCTGTGAAACTTGTGAATGTATTTACTTCCTACAATTTTAATCACATATTAATATACACTGATAAAGTCCCAATGGATGTTTGACTTGTTCATATTATGTGTCCCAAGCTTGGTTCTGACTCATTTCACAAAATGTTTCAAAAAACATTTTGAACACAGATGTAGGAAATTTGACACAGCACAAATTACACTGGATACAGTGTCGCAACACTTGAATTCTATCCAGTTCCAGTTCTGTTACTTGAATATAACATTTTCGGCAATTCAAAATCTCCTAAATTATCAGCATCTTAACTTATGAATGGGGATAAAATAATACCTTAATGAGTAGCTGTGATGCTCCAATGAGATTTTGTGGATGTGCTTCAGAACACAGAAATTAGTATATAAATAATGGTGTTTTAAAAAATCAATAAGCTTGTCCTAAATATTGTATTGATTTTTTTTCTTTTTAATGTCAGGTTAGAAGTCTACAGTTTTCTCAGTCTCCATTCTATGGCTTTTATAATATTAATGCCTTTATCTCCCTTAATCTCCTTGCCTGTCTTCCTGGCTTTTTCACATTCACTGTAATGGTTTCATGATGACAACTGGTTTGTTTTTAGTATTTGAGAGTGTAGTACATCTGAACTTGGATATTACTTCATTAAATCATGTACGTATGTTTTCACTTTGTCAAGAAATTTAGTTTGCTTTTTATAATGTGGGTTTAGGGACTCCTGAGTGGTTCAGTCGGTTAAGCGTTGGACCCTTGATTTTGGCTCAGGTCATGATGTTGGGGTTCTGGGACTGAGCCTCACAATGGGCTCTATGCTTGGGATTCTCTCTCTCTCTCTTCTGCCCCTCCCCTCACTCACACTCTCTCGCTCGCTTTCTCTCTCAAAAAAATATCTAAAATAAATCTAAAATATCTAAAAAAAATATCTTGGACAAGGAGATAATCTTTGTCTATTATTTTCTTTGAATATCTAAATTTTTTTAAATTCAGTTAATTGTGGAAAATAAATTTTCTGACACTATGTTTTCACAAGGCTGAGGTTATATCAGGTAAACTTCACTACACAATAATCTACCCCTAACTCAATTGCTTAAAACAATAAGCATTTAATAGCTCAAGAGTCTGCAGGTTAGTGGGTAGTTGTTTTGCTCTAAGTTCATTCAAGCAGCTGCTAGACTGTGTGGGATCTAGCTTTTAGGAAAGCCACAGGTGGCATGTTATGTCTCTAGTACACACAGTCTCTGTCATCCCACTAGCTAGCCCATATGTGCTCACGTGACATCACGGCAGGGGTTGTTTCTATCGCTGGCTAATGAGTGAACCCAGGATAGAGAGGTAGAGAAATAAGTTCTTTCAACATTTGAAGACCCATTAATATAATCCACCATAGCAATAGGCCAAAGAAGAAAAATTATCTGATAGTATCAATTGATGCAGAAAAAGCATTAGACAAAAATCCAAAAACCATTCATGATAAAAATTCTCAGCAAGTTAGGAATAGAGGAGAACCACCTCGATTTGATGAAGAGCATGTACAAAAAACCGACAACATCATACTTAGTGATAAAAGACTGAATGCTTTCCCTGTAATATCAGGAACAAGGCAAGAATGTCTGTTTTCATCACCCTTATTCAACAAAGTACCTAAGATTCTAGCCACAACTAGGCATAAAAATGAAATAAGATCATACAGATTGGAAAGAAGTAAAATTGTTATTTGCAGATTATGTGATTGTGTACATAGAATATCCCCCCAAAATCTACAAAAATACTCTTAGAACTGTAAGTTCAGCAAGGTCACAGGGCATAATATCAATACACAAAATTCAATTTCAATTCTATGTACTAACAATGAACAGGTGGAAAACCAAATTTAAAACACAAATGTATTTACAATTACTCCAAAAAAATGAAATGCTTAGGTATAAACTTAACAGAACACTTACAGATCTATATGCTGAAAATTACCAAATTATTTTGAAAAAAATCAAAGAAGACTTATAGATGGAGAGACATATTGTATACATAGAGTCAACAAAGTAAAAATGCCAATTCTCTCCAAACTGATTTATAGACTTAATGCAATTCTTGTCAAAATTCCAGAAAACTTTCTGTAGATACAGACAAGCTAATTCTAAAATTTATATGAAAAGGAATAGGCCCTGGAATAGCTAAAAGTATACTAAAAAACAATAGAGAGGGAATAATTATCTGCTATTAAAGCTTATTATTCAGTACAATAGTTTAGACAGACAATTACTGGCTGAGGAAAAGACACATAAATTAATATAAAACAAAATTAAAAACTCAGAAACAGACCCACATAAATACATCCAACTGATTTTTGCAAAGGTGTAAAGGAAATTCAATAAAGAAAGGATATATAGCCTTTTCCACAAATGGCTCTAGAGCAACTGAACCTCCACAAACAAAAGTGAACATTAACTTAAACCTCACATCTCACACAAAAATCAAATCAAAATGGTTCATAACTTAAATATAAAAGAAAACTGATTTTTGAAAAAAAGAGACAAAAATCATCAAGATCTTTAACTAGGCATTGAAGTTTTAGACTTGTACCAAAAGAATGATTCATAGGAAAAATAAATAAATAAATTGGACATCATCAAAATTAAAACCTTTTGGACTGCAAAAGAATCTCACAGAAGATGAAAAGAAAGCTATAAATTGGGAGAAAATATATGTAAATCACATGTCTAATAAAGGGCTAATATTTGGAATATATAAAGTAGTGTCCAAATTCTAGAGTATAAAAACAAATTATCCAATTACAGGAAATAATTTCCTTGTTTCTAATGGGGGGGAATTAATGATTTAAATCTCAAAAAAAAATGAGAACTGACATTGAATATATTTCCCTTTGTGTTGGGGGTGGGGGGTTGGGTTGGTGGTCAATGTTTTGTTAGTTGTTACTATGCTACCAAGAAACGATTCTACTGTTCGCACAAGTTCCTTGAAAGCTCTGAGTTGCCTGCTTGTGGACATAATTCACTTAAAGACATACTAACTGGCCACATAGGGTTTGGTGCACCATCACCATTATCCTTCATTAAGTACTTCATATTTTAATTAATTAAAAAGCACTAGTTTGATAAATTATTTCTAGTGTATATGTGTAAAAATGTATATATGTAAATATGTACGTGTGTGTGTTTGTGTATATATGTGTGTGTACCATGTCTTCCTATTACTATAATAGAATCCTATGCATTGTAAAAACTAACATTATTTCATTAATATAATTTCACCCAAGTTGTGCCAATATTCTAAGTTAATGTGGCTATATTGAATAGGTCCCTCTATTCATTCCTAAGGCAAATATCCAAAGATTAAGTCTCAGGAAAAAATTTTTTTTTTAAATAGCTGGAGAGGGGAATAAGGAGTTAGTGTTCAATGGGTACAGAGTTTCATTTGGGGAAATTGAAAAGATCTGGAGCTAGATGGTGGTGATGGTTGCACAACAATGTAAGTGTGAACTATACACTTACAAAGATTAAAATGGTAAACTTGTTATGTATATCTTACCACAATTTTTAAAAAGTGATATGCCATGGGGCACCTGGGTGGCTCAGTTAGTTGAGCATCCAACTCTTGGTTTCAGCTCACATCACAATCTCAGTCCTGGGATTAAGCCCCACATAGGGTTCTGTGCTCAGCGCAGAGTCAGCTTGGGATTCTCTCTCTCCCTCTCCCTTTGTCCCTCCCTGCTCCCTCTCTCTCTCTCTAAAATAAATAAATAAATCTTTAAAAAAAGGTGATATGCCACATTGATAGCATGCACCCTTGTTATGATGCAATAATAATGACCAAAAAATTAAACAAGTTAGGAGTCTTGAGGAAAGAATTAATAATTCTTAGATTTCTATCCCCAAGGTTAATAAATTATATTTATGTAATTTCTTTCACTTTACTTTTCAGTTCCTTCTCCAACTTCATCCTTTCATGTTTTATGTTTTCTTCTTAATAACTTTTCGTTAGATTATTTCAAATGTTTATATACTTAATAATTATACCAGAAAGTGATTTTATATTAAAGTATATCATTCTTGAAATTGAAGTATTCAGAAAAAGTTTTTCCGACGATTTTTATTAGCTCATTTTTCACAACCTAATGAAGCAATAATTTTCCAAATTACCTATATCTATATTATAAACAGGCTTATGCATTTCTGAATCTCTGCAAACACATACTTAAAAATCACAGATCTCACTTACATGTGGAATCTCAAATAACTAAACTCACAGAAGCAGACAATAGAATCATGGTTACCAGAGGCTGGAGGAGGGAAAAATTGGTGAAATGTTGTGCAAGATGAATAAGTTATTGAGATCTAATGTACAACAATGCAAATACATACTTGAAATTTGCCAAGGAGGTAAATCTGAAGTTTTTTCATTATCAAAAAAAAAAAAAAAAAGTGGTAACAATCTGAGGTGATATATTAATTAGCTTTAATGTGGTGATTTTTTTCACATAGTATATGTCTATGAAATAATCAAATAGTATACCTTCAATATGTAAAATTTATAACTGTCAAAAACAATAAAAATAAAATAAAAACCACAGGTTTAAAATAATGTAAAAAATAAAGTTGAAGAACTGAACAAATCCCCTTTCTCTAGGTAGCCTTTTTCTACCTTTTCTACTTACTCTGTTTTAGATATAGAATACCCTTAAGTTGTTATAATTAGTACTAACCACCGTAAGATTTATAAACTTGTAGTATTAATACACTTAAGGTTCTAATTTTATTGGCATCTTGAACACATATATTATGGTAAGATAGAAATGTTATTTCTGAGTTGAGGGATTTTATTTTTCTTGGTACAATTTTTTTCCATTAACTTACTTGCTGAATTTGATAATAAACATATTTTAGAATATTTTTCTCATGTGATGTGTTGACAGTCTAATCATGAATTTTTCATTTTTTGAAACTGCATTTCCTTTAACTAATTTAAAGTCTGAGATAAAATATTATTTGCTTTTATGTTGGTTTTCTCTGTGTATTTATCTAATTTACTTCAGTTGCAACACTAATGTGGTAATTAGATGGCTAATGAAAAAATATGCTTGTTAGAAAAAAAAGAGGTAATATGTTGAAGACACAAACCACTAAGTTTGAGCATTTCAAATGTTAATGCTTTCCCAGCTCCATTTTGGAGAATTTTTGTTGAAGGTAGTGATGAAAATATGAAGTGAAACAGGCATGATGAGGAGTAGCCAATGCTAATTATCTTGGCTGACCAAGAAGTTGGTTAATGCAAAGGAGGATACATACAGTAAAGAGAAGTAGACATTAACAAGAATATTCATTAAAAACTATAAAACAATTGCATTTCAGCTTGGACCAAATCCTAAATTTCTGTATCATACAATATGAATTTAATCTAACAAGAAATCTCACAAATAGTTAACCATTCAATGCTAAACATAAGCAACATTGGACAAGTTGGCCAAAGGATTGTTTAATCATTTTTATAAATGACTGCTGTGGTGCACGTCTTGGTCCTATCAGAGATCTGACACTTGTCCTTTAGTTATCACTGTAGCAATCCCTAAATGGGGCTTGCTATTCCAGAGCAACAAAAAGAATCCTTAACCCCTTCTCTCAGAGGAAAGATGTAATCTTAGTCATAATGCAAGTAGTCAACATTTGCCAAAGAAACCTAAACGGCAAAGTCTCAAATTCATAATTCACAAATTGAAGTCTTCATCTATGTGCTAGCCACATTCAGCTTCTGATACTGTTTTGGGTTTGAAATACACAGACAGAGGCCTCCCTCACTCACCAATGAATATGTCAGAATCTCTCAAACATCCAAAAACGCTACTAGTAGAAATTCCTCCTTAATTTTCTTGAGGAGAAATGATATTATTTGCATGTCTAAATTAAGTTAGTTAGATAGTCACTTGCTTGAAAATCTTGTTCTGGGATGAATTTCGATGAATAAGGCACGCGTTAGTGCATGTGTCTATGGGTGTGTGCATGCGTGTGTGCACGCGCACATGCTGACACATTCAGAAGCTAAAACTACAGTATTTTGCCCCTTCTTTTTTTCTAATTGTTCTTCTATGATAATACAAAATCATCATTATGTAATTAACGTTAATCTTGGTCAGCAGTATCACTTCAAATTAAAATGTTGGTAAATATATCCTCTGTATGGCCACAGGTGTGTTAATGTCTACACAAATAGACTACATAAAACCTTTTGAGATCAACGACTAAATCTTTCTTTTTTCTTGCAATATGTCTTCAAATTTTACATGATAGATTAAAGAAAGGAAAAGCCTTCACATTTTTGTCTGGATAGATCTGCTTCTTATTTGGATTCCAAGCTTTACACCACACATAAAGATTATAAAATTTAAGTGCACTTTATTATAATGAAATTCTCTCTACCGCCATAATTTCATAGTAATCCAATATTTCTATAACCGAGAAACTCAGTATAGAGGACAGAGAAAAAATACATGAGTCAATTATGAAATGGTGTAATACTTGAAAGTTTACCTCTAAGATTAGCAACTTAACAGGGTTTATGTAATCATTTTTAAGTTAAGTAAACATGGCTTATAATTTAACCTAATACATTAATTAAAGAGGTTGTTGGATATTAAGAGTTTAACATTTCCTTTCAAACCAGTGTCATCTCTAAGTCCAAAAATTAGGAAAGGCAAAGAGAACATTTTTTCAATTAATGAGTTTTAACTCATGAACTTTTCAAGCATGAAATCTGCTCTGCGAGTCATTCCTAAATTGTATTCTTTGACTTTTATTCACAAGTATCAGGAATCACCCTTATTCATGTAAGTATGATACATGCCATTGTAACTGATTAAATAATTTCCTCTGAGAGGCATTATGCTCATATATAAGAATTGGCCTTACTTTTAAAATTGTTTCTGTATTGACTTTAATGAAATTCCCACAGACTAATACAGCATATGCACATCTACCCACTGCTACAATTTAACACAAGCTAACATATTATTTGTTTCATATCTTGTGGAGATGATATGATACTGAAGTTTAACTTGTGTCACTCCTCAGTCCCATTTCTCCTCTCATCTACCTTGGACACAATCATTCTCATGGATTGGTATATATCCTTCTTGTCCCATATTTTTACATTTTATATAGACCCTTCAATTTTTATGATAGCATTTTTGTGTTTTCAAGCTTATATAAATGGTGTCATGCTAAATGATAATTATGCAATATTATGTTTTTATTTAATGTTTTCAAAGTCATTTCATATTGAGATACTTAGCTGGTAACCTTTATTTCAACTACTGATTTTCATACTCTCATTAGATTACATGTATATATTAAGTTACTGATTACCCTGTCAGCGGACTCCATTGCAACAATGCTGCAATGAATAACCCTGTACATCTCTTTGTGAACATTTATAACAGACTCTAAAGAATGTACAGTTGACCTTGGAACAACACAGATTTGAACCGCATGGGTCTTCTCATATGCAACTTTTTTTTTTTGACAAATACAGTACAGTACTGTAAGTGTATTTTCCCTTTCTTACGATTTTCTTAACACTTTCTTTTCTCTAGCTTACTTTATTGTAAGAATACAGTATATCATAAATATACCATAGAAAATGCATGTTAATCAACTGTTTACGTTATTGGTAAGGCCTCTGGCCGATGACAGACTATGAGTAGTTTTTGGGGAGTCAAAAGTTACACACAGATTTTTGAGCCAGGGTCAGCACCCTTAACCTCTGTGTTGTTCGGGGGTACATACCAGTGGGATTATGGAGGTAGAGAACTGACATTTTGCACTTTACTGGGTGTTTTCAAACTTGTACTCCTAGAATTTTGCCTATGCTCTAAATTCAGTATCTTTTTTTTCACTGTTCTACAAGTTTTGCCGATTCTCTGTGGAACCCATGCTATTTCTTCAACAAGCTGATGTGTTTTCCTATGTTGAATTTTTTTTCTTGTGTATACTCAAATTATACTTCTGTCACTGCTTAGACACATCTTTTAATCATTAAATTCTATCAGCAATATACGAAAAGAGGTTTAATTGCTCCAACATGTTCTAAGAAAGGCTGATTACAATGTTTCAAATGTCTTTAGTCAGTTGTGCAGTGCAGTTTTCTATTGAAGCATGTTTAATATCTATGCAACATTTCTAGAAGGAGCATCACTCAGTATCTCTAATGATAAACTCTAATGAGTTTAATGAACCCCAGCTCAGATTCCAGACTCAATATGAGTTTCTCCAAGGATAGGAACAAACTCTATCATATCTCTTTAACACTATTAACTGCTTTCCTGATTTTGGTACCTTGGGGTGTTCTTAACTGTCACATTCACTGTGTTGTACATTCCAGTTATGAAGCATGTCTTTTCTCCATTCAAACACAGGTAGATCATAATCACCCTTATTTTATGGTAAACAGAACATATTCTTTTGTTGTTTTCCAATAGTAAGTTTCAATTTAGATTTGTTTTGTTTTGTTTTGTTTTGTGGGGTGAGAAGAGGAAATGGAAAGTGACTGCTTAATGGGTCCAGGGTTTCTTTTTGGTGAGATAAAAATATTCTGGCCTTAGATAGTGGCAATCATTGCACAACACTGTGAATATACTAAAAATCCTTAATTGTATACTTTGGTTAAAGCGGTAATTTTTTAAGAGTTATGTGTACTTTATTTCTGTAAAGAAAAAAACTTAAAGAGTTAATTTTTTGCTGGATCATGAAAAAAGAAGAAAACACAGGAAGCTGTAGTCAGATAACTAGGAGAAGTCAGACTATACAGGGCCATAGAGAGCATATTCCTGAATTCAGACTTAATCTAATGGAAATGAAACAACAAGGGAGGATTTTAAGCTGTGAAATGGCTCACCCTGAAACCACTTTTGAACTATTATTAGGCTGTTCTGTGAGTACGGGACAATAGCAAGGTAGAAATGAAATAAGCCATTCTAATTAAGAGGCTGTTGCAATTGTCCAAGCAAGAAATGATGGTAGCTTAGACCAAGGTTTTAACAGAACATGTAGTCACTTTTAGGAAATATTTGTTAGACTCAAGTAAGGCCAGTCAATGATTGTCTTGGGGTATTTGGTGTTCAGATGTCTATTAGGTCCAGCAGACTAGAATAACTGAATGAGTGCTTATAGTTTTTATTAAGAAAATACAAGGATCTAAATTGTCTGGACTATACTCACACCTCAGCTTGGAATACCCTCAGTACTCTCGCTCTCTGGTCTTCTTTCAGAGCTGGCACCCATTGGCCTCAGGCATGTAATGATTAATTTTATGTGTCAACTAGGTCAGGGTATGGTGCCCAGTTGTTTGATCAAAGGCTACTATAGATGTTGCTATGATGGTATTTTGTAGATGTGATTCGCATTTACAATCAGTTAACTTTAAGTAAAGGAGATTACCCTTGATAATGCTGGTGAAGGCCTTAATCCCATCAGCTGAAGGTCTTTAGGGTAAAAACTGAGATATCCCAAAGTAGGAATTCTGTCTCAAGACTGCAATATAGATATCCTGCCTGAGTGCTAGACTGCTAGTTTATCCTATTCATTTTGGACTCAAGGTATGCAGCATTTTTTCTGACTTTCCACCCTAATGGCCTACCCTAGGGATTCTGAATTTACTAGTCTGATGTGGACACACATAACACGTACACACACATACAACTCTAGATTCAAATCTACTGGAAAAAGATATATAATTGCATTTTTTCTGAAACAAATCCATAGCAGATTAAAGATGGCCACAAAATCTTTGCCAGTTATCCTATTAAGAAGTAGAGTCTATATTCCCATCCTCTTAAAATGATCTTGCTTTGGTCAAGTAAATATGCTGGAAATGATTCTTTGTCAATGTCTGACATTGGACCTCAAGAGTCCTGCAGCTTCCTTTTTCATACTTAGAATACTCCTTAGAATTTACATGCCATGTAAGTTGTCTGAGTTTCCTGAGATCAGCACAATGTGTGGAAGACCAAGAGAGCCACATGGAGAAAGAGAAACATGTGGATGTGTAGTGAGGTGCCAAGTAGGTAATAAAGCCTTCTTGAATCTTCCATCCCAATCCGGCCACTAGTGCAGTGCAGCATTCATGACACCAACCAATGCCACTTGTATCAGAAGAACTATACAGCTAAACCTTATCCAATGGTTGGCAAGATGTAACTGACATGTTGATAATACTGACATTTGAATACACTGAAATTCTACTGTATAAAATGTATCATAAAATATGAAACACAAGCCATGAATGAGAAATGATATTTTTAAAGCAAGTAACTGTCATAGAACTAGTCTCAAAATTATATAGATGTTCTATAAGTCAATGTTAGACAAACACAATAGCTTAACGTAAAAGTCTGTAAATAATTTATAAATTAGAAAAATACCAGAATGGCTCAAAAGTATAGATTACTCAAAATGGCTAGCACTCTTATAAGCTAATATACTAGTACTAGCAATTTCATATTTATCAATTTGGTTAAAAATTAGGAGTTTGACCAGTTACAGCACATTGGGGAACATGTGGAGAAAGGGGAACTCTCAAGCACTGACAGTTAAAGTATAATGTGGTGTAAACAACAAAAGAAAAGATGGTTATACCTAAAGCTAGAGTTTGCATACATCTTGGAAGTATATTTTTCAAGGAGTTAGTTATATTTTAATTGGAGAGAGAACATTAAAAATTAGTCTTAGATGTGATACAGAATTGATCAATTTCCTAAGTTGCAATAAATAATAAATTTGGAGTAATTTTATACCAAAAGAACCCATTTGCATTTTCACCAAAACAAACTAAACACTAATAATGACTTGTTAAATGTTAAAGCAACTATAAAAATGAGGACAAGAACATGACAAAATTTATTATACCATGAAAGAAGGAGTGTTATGTATGAGACATGACATTTGTGTAAGAAATTACTTAGAGACAAAGTTGAAAATATTATGCAAAAATCATTGAAAATTAATCCACATTATTTACACAAATAACTCATAACTAAATTAGAAACTGAGAATAGGTCAAAACAGAAATTTTAAATAGGTTTATTGATTACTAATAAATATCTAGAAATATCAATCCAATAATGAAAGAAATAAAAAATAAATTACTAAACCATTTTTAATCTGTCAAATTAGTAAAGATCTTGAAAAATCACTGTAATGTTTAAATTGTGAATAAATGAAATCTATTAAATGCAGATGCCTTCTAACATATCTGATGAGAATGTAACTGAAGGTGTATTTTCTAATTTAATGTTGCATTTAGACGTTCATATCAGGAGGAAACCTAGAAATGTGCCAAGATTTTAGTAATAAAGATCTCAAAAGAACATGATAGAGAAGTCTAACAATTAAGAAGCAACATAAATGCATAGCCACAGGTGATGCTTCAGTAAACTGCAGCAGTTTTAAAAACACTAATGTCACAGGAAAACATTATGGCATAAGCTTTTAAAAAGCAGAATATAAAACTTGATGTTTGCATGTTAATTATACATAAAATTAAATTAAAGTTAAATAATTAAACATATGGCTAGGAATGTAGTTAAACATATGTTGTATATGTCTGTGTTGGATTAGGCTTCATTATATATTTTATTTTTAACCTTTATTAAATTCCCTATAAAAAGTTTTTATATTTTTAATAAACGGCTTACATACTATTTAACTAAATAATAAAGGGTGATTACTGAAACACTTTGATGTAGTTTGAGGGCTGAAAATGCAACAGAACACTATAACTTACCTTCTCAATCTTAAACTATGAATACCAAATATATTCTTCAAAGCCAACAATTAAGTTTTACTAATTTTTTTTTTTTTTTTTTTTTTTTTGCATTTTCCCACATCCATTTCTCCTTTAGTCTGGTATCCATTTCACTGCCTCATGTGGTATTATCTCCTGCATTTGCAATTGCAATACCTTCTTAACTGGCCTCCTGCTTATTTATCTTTAGCCCTCTACTGCTGGCAACACAGCACTATCATAAGATAATCCTACTAAATAAAATCCAAATTACTCTGCCTTGTATTCAAGATTACGGTCTTTACAATCTAGACTTAAATCTATTATATAATTAATATAATATATATATACATAATTATTTTCAACAGATTCTCTGGTCTTAGCAAACTGGTTAGATATCTATTGTAGTCACTCATTAAATAAAAATGTTGAGTGATGAATCATCCTGTTATTTCATATCATGAGGCATAAATTCATCCTATTTGACAAGAAATACTCTTAAAATCTCCCTGCCTTGACCCCCAACCTTCTCATCATATACATCCATCTAAATATTGTGGCAGAATTTATGACTTCATTATAGTCCCATTCAACTCTTGTCTCCTTGATCAACTCAGGGTAAAGTAGATTATGTTTACTCTACTCCCTTGCTTGCATTTTAGTCATTTCCCATAACCCACATCTCTTCATGCTATTTTTTCATTTCTGTTTCTTTCTACTCTACTAGACCAAGGTCCATAAAACAAAATAATAACAGTAATTTTCATTTCCTTAAACTTACATACTAATTACTTGACCCACTAAAATGAGGCAGTGTAAAAATAAGTAAAAGAAGACAAAGCCAATACTACCAAATATAAATTGAGAGTGATAGGACATTATAATTAGTAAACTTTTTGGGTGAGAATAATTGCCTTACAGAATCTTTAATATGTTTTAAGAGTTCATGAATATGTAAAGCAGGGAGATCATAATTAACAAAAAGGTACATCTAATTACTTTTGAATGAATAGTTCCACTAATACTATACTCTTTGATTCATAAATGATTTATAATAATAATAATAACATACAACAGCAAAATAATGGGATAGATAGACTATAGTTCAGCGTCCCAAACTGGTACGATGTCTACTCAAAGTTCAACATCAAAAATTCAATCATGTTTATAGAAATGCCTCTCATTAGTATGAGAATAAGTACATTTGCTAAATGTATTCAAGTATAAACAAAATGAGAGAATGAATGGGTATTTAGGTATTTAGGGAAGAAGGCAAGAGGACCCATCAAGAAGTATGAAGGATAAGAATAAATTTTAAAAAAATGAATAAATTTCTTATTTGCAGGTTTAGGGTACTGTTTCTTTTTCTTTTTCCAGTGTTTATTTTTTTATTTTTTTTTAATTTAAATTCAATTAGCCAACATATAGTACATCATTAGTTTCAGATGTAGTGTTCAATAATTCATCATGGTACTGTTTCTTTTTTTTTGTTTGTTTGCTTCTTTTAAGATTCACATTGCTTCAGGCATCTATCATGTATGATAATTGAGTTTTGATTTTTTTTTAATGTTGGCATTTTAATGATGTACTTGTAGCTCCCAGCACTTGGCACAGTTGAACAATTTCAAGTTTTATAAGAGGCCAATTTCATTCCAAAGTAGAGGAACAAATATGGAAGCCTGTAAACAGGAAGCAATAACAACTTGAGCAGTTGCATTTTTCTATCACCAAAATCACCTAGTCCCTCACAAAACAGTGTTTGTTAAACTGAGTTAAAATAGCAGTTTAAGATCTCTAAATTTTGTCAAAGGTATCTAAAAATCAGAAAAGCTTATTAATTTCTGAGTTCCAACAGCACTTTGTCATATTTCTATATAGTTATCAATCATTTCTCAGCATATGTGAGAAATATAAAAATAGAAAGGGAGGAAAAGATGGTGGAAGAATAGGGGACCTTATTCCAACTGGTCCCCTGAATTGAGCTGGATATCTACCAGACCACTCTGAACACCCACAAAATCAGCCTGACATGTAAGAAGATAAATCTGGATCTCTACAAACAGAATATCTCAGGTGGTTGGTTTCAAGGTATCAAGTGGGGAGCCATGATTCTGCGGGCAGATATCTGAAGATAAACAGAATGGGGAGGGAGCCATGGGGATCCTGCACCACTGGTTCATGAAAGCCTACCACTCTGGGGACAGGGCACAGACTCACAGACTGGCAGTGGCAGGGAAAGGACTTTAGGGCAGCCCCCCAGATAGGAACCCAGAGCAGGGGGGCTGCGGGTCTGAACCAGGGGTGGCTGGTGGTTTTAGAAGCACAAAGGGCAGAGACGTGCCCCAACCTGGAGGCAGGACTGGAAGCACTGTGGAGGGGCGCACAACCCAGGACGCTGCAGTTTATAGTGGCACACACAGAAAGGGTGAGAGTGTGGCCTGGAGAGCTCACTGAAGAACAGACTGTGGTCTCTGCTCTGAGGTGGGAAACAATCTCTTCTGCTCTGACTCTCAGAAGATACATGGAAAGTCGCCACAGAAAGCCACCAGAGGACAAAAGCCCCCCAAAACTGGTTTTCACTGAGCCCATTCCCCCCCCCCCCGAAGGTAGAGCAACTCTGCCCAAACAGGGTTGCCTGAGTAACAGCATGGCAGACCCCTCCCCCAGAAACCAGGATCGGGGAACAAGAGGCCAGCAACCCTAAGGTCCCTAGAAAACAGGTGCATCTTGCTTGGGTTGTGGTCAATAATTTTGACCCTGCACATTCCCTCAATCACCCCTCAACAAAATGAGTAGGAGGAGGAACCCCCCAAATAGGAAAGACTCAGAGACTGTGACTTCTGCCACAGATTTACAAATGGATATAGATATAACCAAGATGTCAGAAATGGAATTCAGGGTAGCAGTTGTGAAGACAATAGCTAGAATGGAGAAATCAGTTAATGGCAACATAGAGTCTCTAGGGGCAGAAATGAAAACTGAATTGCCAGAACTTAAAAATGCTATCAATGAGCTCCAATCTAATCTAGATAATCTAACAGCTAGGGTAAGTGAGGCAGAAGAATGAATTAGTGACCTAGAAGACCAGTTAATGGATAAAAAGGGAAAAGCGGAGGCCAGGGAAAAACAACTCAGAATCCATGAAAGCAGAATCAGAGAAATAAGTGACACCATGAAACATTCCAGTGTCAAAATTATTGGGATCCCTGAGGCGGTGGAGAGAGAGAGAGGACTAGAAGATATATTTGAGCAAATCGTAGCTGAGAACTTCCCTAATCTGGGGAATGAAACAAGCATTCATGTGCTACAGGCAGAAAGGACCCCTCCCAAGATCAAGGAAAACAGGCCAACACCCCAGCATGTAATAGTAAAACTTGCAAATTTTAGAACCAAGGAAACCATCTTAAGGGCAGTTAGAGGGAAGAGATTCCTTACATACAGAGGGAGGAACATCAGAATAACATCAGACCCATCCACAGAGACCTGGCAAGCCAGAAATGCCTGGCAAGATATATTCAGGGTACAAAATGAGAAGAACATGCAGCAAAGAATACTTTATCTGGCAAGGCTGTCATTTAGAATGGATGGAGAGATGCAAAGCTTCTAAGACCAGCAGAAACTGAAAGAATATGTGACCACTAAGCCAGCCCTGCAAGAAATATTAAGGGGGATTCTATAAAAGGAGAAAGAAAATTACAGAAATTTACAGAAATCTATAAAACAGAAATTACAGAAATCTATAAAAACAAGGTCTTCACAGGCAACATGATGACAATAAATTCATATATTTCAATAATCACTCTCAACGTGAACGGCCTAAATGCTCCCATAAAACGGCACAAGGTTGAAGATTGAATAAAAAGACAGGACCCATCCATATGCTGTCTACGAGAGACTCATTTTGAACTTAAAGATACATCCAGACTGAAAGTGACGGGAAGGAGAACCATCTTTCATGCCAATGGACCTCGAAAGAAAGCTGGGGTAGCAATTCCTATATCAGACAAATTAGATTTTAAGCTAAAGACTGTAGTTAGAAACACAGAAGGACACTATATCATCCTTATAGGGTCTATCCAACAAGAAGAGCTAACAATTATAAATATCTACATCCCCAACATGGGAGCAGCCATCTACTTAAGCCAACTGTTAACCAAAATAAAGTCATATTGATAACAATACGTTAATTGTAGGAGACTTCAATACTCCACTCTCAGCAATAGACAGATCATCTAAGCAGAAAATCAACAAAGAAACAAGAGCTTTGAATGGCACACTGGACCAGATGGACCTCATAGATATATACAGAACATTCCACCTTAAAACAACGGAATACTCATTCTTCTCAGGCACACATGGAACTTTCTCCAGAATAGACCACATACTGGGTCACAAATCAGGTCTCAACTGAAACCAAAAGATTGAGATTATTCCCTGCATATTCTCAGATCATAATGCTTTAAAGCTGGAACTC
Organism: Phoca vitulina; assembly: GCF_004348235.1. Classification (NCBI taxonomy): domain Eukaryota; kingdom Metazoa; phylum Chordata; class Mammalia; order Carnivora; family Phocidae; genus Phoca; species Phoca vitulina. The sequence goes on along the minus strand of NW_022589710.1, from coordinate 15,967,273 downwards.
AATCACAAGAAAAAATTTGGAAGAAATTCAAACACTTGGAAGCTAAAGACCACTCTGATCAAGAATGTTTGGGTCAACCAGGAAATCAAAGAAGAACTTACACAATTCATGGAAACCAATGAGAACAAAAACACATTGGTCCAAAACCTATGGGATACTGCAAAGGTGGTCCTAAGGGGGAAATACATAGCCATCTAAGCCTCACTCAAAAAAAAGAAAAATCCCGAATTCACCAACTAACTTTACACCTTGAAAACTAGAGAAAAAGCAACAAACACTGCCTAAGCCATGCATTAAAAGAAAAATAATTAAGATGAGAGCAGAGATCAATGAATTAGAAACTAGAAACACAGTAGATCAGATCAACGAAACTAGAAGCTGGTTCTTTGAAAGAATTAATAAGATTGATGGGTATTAAAGAGGGCACGTACTGAACGGAGCACTGGGTGTTATATGCAAACAATGAATCATGGAACACTACATCAAAAACTAATGATGTAATGTATGGTGATTAACATAACATAATAAAAAAATTTAAAAAAAAAAGAAAGAATTAATAAAATTGATAAACCACTGGCCAGACTTATCCAAAAGAAAAGAGAAATGACCAAAATTAATAAAATTCTGAATAAAAGGGGAGAGATCACGACTAACACCAAGGAAATAGAAACAATCATTAGAAATTATTATCAACAACTATATGCCAATAAATTAAGCAACCTGGAAGAAATGGATGCCTTCCTGGAAACCTATAAACTGCCAAGACTGAAACAGGAAGAAATTGACAACCTGAAAAGGCCAATAACCAGTAATGAGATTGAAGCAGTGATCAAAAACCTCCCCCAAAAACCCAAGAGTCCAGGGCCTGATGGATTCCCTAGGGAATTCTACCAAACATTCAAAGAAGAAATAATACCTATTCTCCTGAAGCTGTTTCAAAAATAGAAACAGAAGGAAAGCTTCCAGACTCATTCTATGAGGCCAGCATTTCCTTAATCCCCAAACCAGGCAAAGAAACCATCAAAAACGAGAATTTCAGACCAATATCCCTGATGAATATGGATTCCAAAATTCTCAACAAAATCCCAGCTAATGGGATCAAACAGTAAATTAAAAGGATCATCCATCACAACCAAGTGGGATTTATCCCCGGATGCAAGGGTGGTTCACATTCGCAAATCAATCAATGTGATAGGACACATTAATAAGAGGAGAGAGAAGAACCATATAGTCCTCTCAATTGATGCAGAAAAAGCATTTGACAAAATACAGCATCCTTTCCTGATTAAAACTCTTCAGAGTATAGGGATAGAGGGAACATTCCTCAAGTTCATAAAATCCATCTATGAAAATCCCAATGGGGATTCATCCTCAATGGGGAAAAGCTGAGAGCCTTTCCCTTAAGATCAGGAACACGTCAAGGATGCCTACTCTCGCCACTATTGTTCAACATAGTACTAGAAGTCCTAGCAACAGTAATCAGACAACAAAAAGAAATAAAAGGTATTCAAATTGGCAAAGATGAAGTCAAACTCTCTCTCTTCACAGATGACATCATACTTTATGTGGAAAATCCAAAAGACTCCCCCCCAAATTACTAGAACTCATATAGCAATTCAGTAATGTGGCTGGATTCAAAATCAATGCACAGAAATCAGTTGCTTTCTTATACAATAACAATGCAACTGTAGAAAGAGAAATTAGAGAAACGATTCCATTTACAATAGCACCAAAAACCATAAGATACCTCAGAAAAACCTAACCAAAGAGGTAAAGAATCTATACTTTAGGAACTACAGAACACTCGTGAAAGAAACTGAAGAAGACACAAAAAGATGGAAAAACATTCCATGCTCATAGATCAGAAGAATAAACATTGTTAAAATGTCTACGCTGCCCAGAGCAATCTATACCTTCAATGCCATCCCGATCAAAATTCCAATGGCATTTTTCAAAGTGCTGGAACAAACAATCCTAAAATTTATATGGAATCAGAAAAGACCCCGAATCACCAAAGAAATGTTGAAAAAGAAAAACAAAGCTGGGGGCATCATGTTGCCAGATTTCAAGCTATATTACAAAGCAGTGATCACCAAGACAGCATGGTACTGGCACAAAAACAGACATATAGACAAATGGAACAGAACAGAGAGCCCAGATATGGACCCTCATCTCTATGGTCAAATAATCTTCGACAAAGCAGGAAGAAATATGTAATGGAAAAAAGACAGTCTCTTCAATAAATGCTGCTGGGAAAATTGGACAGCTATATAAAGAAGAATGAAACTCAACCATTCTCTTACACCATACACAAAGATAAACTCAAAATGGATGAAAGACCTCAATGTGAGACAGGAATCCATCAAAATCCTAGAGGAGAACATAGGCAGTAACCTCTTTGACATTAGCCACAACAACTTCTTTCAAGATACATCTCCAAAGGCAAGTGAAACAAAAGCAAAAATGAACTTTTGGGACTTCATCAAGATAAAAAGCTTCTGCACAGCAAAGGAAACAGTCAACAAAACAAAGAGGCAACCCACAGAATGGGAGAAGACATTTGCAAATGACACTACAGACAAAGGGCTGATATCCAAGATCTATAAAGGACTTCTCATACTCAACACCCAAAAACAAGTAAGTCAAAAAATGGGCAGAAAACATGAACAGACACTTCTCCAAAGAAGACATACAAATGGCTAACAGACACATGAAAAAATGTTCATCATCATTAGCCATCAGGGAAATTCAAATCAAAACCACATTGAGATACCACCTTACACCAGTTTGAATGGCAAAAATTGACAAGGCAAGAAACAACAAATGTTGGAGAGGTTGTGGAGAAAGGGGAACACTCTTACACTGTTGGTGGGAATGCAAGTTGGCATAGCCATGTTGGAAAACAGTGTGGAGGTTCCTCAAAAAATTAAAAATAGAGCTACCCTATGACCCAGCAATTGCACTACTCAGTATTTACCCCCAAAACACAGATGTAGTGAAAAGAAGGGCCATATGCACCCCAGTGTTCATAGCAGCAATGTCCACAATAGCCAAACTGTGGAAAGAGCCAAGATGCCCTTCAACAGATGAATGGATAAAGAAGATATGGTCCATATATACAATGGAATATTATTCAGCCTTCAGAAAGGATGAAAACCCAACTTTTACATCAACATGGATGGGACTGGAGGAGATTATGCTGAGCGAAATAAGTCAGGCAGAGAAAGTCAATTATCATATGGTTTCACTTATTTGTGGAACATAAGGAATAGCATGGAGTACATTAGGAGGAAGAAGGGAAAAATGAAGGGGGGGAAATCGGAGGGGGAGATGAACCATGAGAGACTATGGACTCTGAGAAACAAATGGAGGGTTTTAGAGGGGAGGGGGGTGGGGGGATTGGTTAGCCCGGTGATGGGTGTTAAGAAGGGCACGTACTGCATGGAGCACTGGGTGCTATACACAAACAATGAATCATGGAACACTACATCAAAAACTAATGATGTATTGTATGGTGACTAACATAATAAAATAAAATAAAAATTTTTTAAAAAGAAACACTAATTTCTAAAAAAAATAAAATAAAAATAAAAAAATAAGACTTAAAAATATAGAAATAGTAACATTAAAAAGGATTTGAACTTAATTTGAAATGTAAAGAATGTTGTATCATTTTTAAAAATATTTTATTTATTTATCTGAGAGAGAGAGAGTTCACAAGCAGAGGGAGCAGCAGAAGGAGAGGGAGAAGCAGGCTCCCCGCTGAGCAGAGAGCCTGACTAGGAGCTTGATCTCAGGATCCTGGGATCATGACCTGAGCAGAAGGCAGATACTTAATTGACTAAGCCATGCAGGCACCCAAAGAATGCTGTATCATTAACCCATTCATAAGCAAACAATTATTTTTTAAAATGTACTCATTTTCATCATAAATAGCTACAAGAAAGCTTTCTAAATTATTCCATAGTTTCACTATTACATTAATTTTTCAGGGAAATTAAAATAGCTCTCTGTAGAAGGTTAGGTAATATAGCAACCTAAAACAGTGAACACTGAGCCCCATTCTATAAAGAACCTGGGAACTATTGACAGTCACAAAGAATAAAGAAAAGACTCACTTTTATTTTGAATATTAGATCTGTCCCTCACTGGATGAGTGATGTTGCAAGTCTTGACAATAAAACAAGCAGTAGAATTTTGTTCTGAACAACCTTCTCATTGAATTCAAGAAAATGGTGTAAATCCAAAGTCTACCAGAAGACATTATTTTGCCACACACTGGATGGAAATATTTTCCTTAAGAAAATACCATGGCTATGGACTAAATTTTACTATTGTAGTTACTTAAATCAGAATAATCCACTTACATTTAAACTCCCCCCTTCTGTGGTGAGCACAGAATAACATAGAGATGTTGAATCACTATGTTATACACCCGAAACTTAAAAAAAAAAAAGCCACAGCACCTAATGGAATTCTATTTAATTACCAAACTAAGATTACCATACTTCCAAAAATGTAGGTCAAAGTGAACAAAGAAGGTATTGTGTATTAATTAATGTATTTTAAGAAAGTAATTTTATAATTGGCCTTAGCATCATTAGTATGTCACTTAGTCCATTCCTCAGCTATTACCAGCCAGCCAGCAAGTGAAGGAATTCATCTGTTTCCATTCATTAAATAAAATTTATTTCTAGATACCATTTTAAATGTGTAGAGATGAAACTGAAATAAAACAGATATTTGAATCTCATTTTAAAAATTGAATTAAACCCCATACAAATTACTCTAAATTAAATTACACCCTCATTTTTTTATGTTGTATCATTTTCCCTCATTAAAAAGATGAATATATGAAGAAGTATAATCCTTGTCCACAGAATTAATAGATCTCCCATGTGTCATATATTCACAATGTCCCTTAGTGTTGGATTTGCATTTAAAATGTGAGCCAAGATGTGAAAAATCACACATAGGCAGAAAACTCTCTATAGACACAGACATCTGAAGAGGTGCCTGTGTATCATCCATTCTGGCAAGTACATGAACTACCTTATGCTGAAGTGCAGCATAACTACCTTTAATTTTCAATGGGAGTATAGTACATGCATAAATGATGTGTGTAACTGAAACCTTTCTTCTACTGAGAAAATATTTTAGACATAATTCAACAGCTGCATTTGATAGACACTGTACTCATTTCAGCCTTTTAAGTCACCAAAGTCACCATTTAGCAATATTTTTTTATGCTTCAGAAATATTAGCCATTCTCTGCTTTTAAATAGACTTCCATGACACAGAGTTGTACTCTGGCTTTATGCAGTAAAGTTACCTTGTCTGGGTCTGTTAAACTGTTGGGCATTTCTCCAAAGAGTAAATTTAATTTTACAATTAAGGGAAAAATGATATAATTTGTAAGCCAACTTGTTCAAGAAAAGGTAAAAGTGATAATTAGACACATTTCAGATTTTATTTAGCCAGTAAGCAACTATTATAACTATATGAAGGAACTTAAAATAAAATAACACTTATGATAGTGTTGCCAATTTTCTTGGGGATAGAATTGTCCTTAGGGGACATATTATTTTTGTAAACCAGAAATATACTTAATCATCAAAACTGCACATAGTGGCATTTTGGTATTGTTCAAAGGAAGTTGAAAATACTTTCTTTGTTCTCAGAATTTTTCATTTCAAGACAGATCTTGATATAAATCATAGGATTTCAAAAGCAAAAAGTGAGCCATCACATAATTTATATTTAGAACAAGAAATAGTAAATTCTTCACAATGTGGGAGTTTTCTATTTAGAATTATTTGGGAAGTAAATTATTTCTCTTACAATTACATTGATCGGGGATGAGAGGATAAATAAAATTGAGAAGAATTTCATGATTTAAAAAAAAACTTTCAGGCATACGGTAAGGCATAAAAGACATCTTGTGGGCAAAAACCACATGATCACATAAAAGCATATACATTTGAAAAGAATAAAAATGTTCCCTCAAATGTGGGCATTGTTAAAGGAAGTAAAACTTGCCACATCCATTCTTAAAATAGAAATGTGTTCCTTTCTTACGAATTATGTCCCTGGAACCAATGTTGAAACTAAACGAGAAAAGTCCCATAATTATAAACCTAGACCCAGGACAGCCTCTATTTTGCAGGAGGCCAATGGAATCATAACAGGGTCTAGAATACCAGTTGTTATGCAGTTCAAACCCTGCTAAAAAATGGAATGATGAATTATGGAAAGTTCATATACCTATTAGTTGCAATAATAATATTAATTCATTTAATTCAATTATCTTCTAGTCTTGAGGCAAAAATAATCATTTTCCTACTTAGAATTTAAAATCAAATTTTAATAAATCCAAATGTAACAGCCAATCACCTCAAGTAATTTTGGGTGTTATGATATAGGTTGACTTGGATAAAGGAGCTCTTGGAAGGGATTTTATTTTGGCTTTACTCTGAAAAGCCACAAAGACTATATGGGTAAGGGCTATAGGAAGCCACGCTAAATGTTAAATGTCCGCTTTGCACCACTGATCAAAGACATAATATCACTTACTTAAATATAGGGCAGCCAGCTTGATTTTTCCAATGAAATATTAGCCCTCAGACTATCTTTCCAGTAATTGTAAAGAACCAAAACTAAATACACATGTGATGTTAAATATATGCCTCTGATGAAACATTGTAGAATATCTACTACACAAAAAAATCTCTATAGTGCTAGGGTTCATTGAACATTAGAAATATTTGAGAGAATGAGCTATAGAATGTTATATAGGAATAAAATTATATCCCTCCTAATCCCATATAAATTAGTTTACATCTTAATTTCCTTCCTAATTCCATATAAATAAATTTGATATGCATCCAAATTAAACTTTCATGAAATATGATCTTTGTTCTTATTACTTGAATGAAATCTAAATAGACAATTAACTTTAGAAACCAAGAAATCATTGCCAAATACTCTTCAAAAGCCACAGAAAACTAGAAGAATTTAAAACAACTTCATGAAACTGAATCAATGAAAATAGCATGGATCTATGTGGTTTTATTTAAAACACTCTGATCTATTTGTGAGAGTAGGAGGATTGGTCATATAGATTAATCACCAGTGATAGTAACATTTGTTACTCTTGAAAAGAGAAGTCAATACATATACATCCTCCAAAACTCAAGGAACCATATGTCTTGATGTGCTAAGGACAGTTCCAGTTTATGAGATATTCTAAAGCAATTTTCATCATTTTCAAAAGTGTTCTGGTTTGGACAATGAATGATACGGTCACCCAATTTATAATTTTAATGGACGTGACACACTTGTTTTCCTTTTTTATTTTTTAACAAATATCAGAAATTGCTGCCAGATATAAAAATTATGAATCAAGAAAATATTATTTTGTCATTAGGTAGAAAGAAAATCGATTCATATGCCTTTTATTATAGAATTTTTGCTTCATGAATGATTTTTTGAGGAAAAGTATTTTCTATTATCAACAAGTCATTTATTATTGTTTTCCTTTAAATACTTTTTAAATCTACATAATCCTAATACACAGAACAAGCAGAGTCACTTGAGAGTTAAATTGGATATAGATAGGCAGTGGCCTTAGAGAATCTGTGTAAGAGAATTGGGAGCACTGCTAAACATGTTTCATCTTGGGGTATTTAAATGAACCTTGGAACTCTCAAGCCCTCATTTGAATTTCAATGTGCTCATATATCCTAAGTTCAGAGTTATTTGTTCAAGATTGCTTATGGCAGAAGTCCAGAGTCATATAGCTGTGGATTTTCCTCTTGTCAAATCTGAGGAGATGGCTGTAGCTTGTATTTGCATTTCTCCTGAAGTCTGCCACCACATCTCCACAGGAAATAGAGTTAATGACTAAGGATTTGGCACACTTCCTCTAAACCAGTAAGGAAATGACATGCCCAAATTACTCATGGAGGATAATTCTGATGTGACTACCTTTCAGACTACATCAAATAGATCTAAATATAGTTTAAACCTTTCCATTTAAGTATGATAAATTGTTAAGCTTTGATTTCCAATTGAAGTGCAAGTCAAGGAAAAGCATGAGGCAGTATTTAACTTGATCATACACCTGTCATAAAATGCTGAGTCATATACCGTTCCCCTTAATATTTGTAAGAAATGTTCTCTGTGTATTTGTACTATAATTGTGAATTTTGCCTGCCTGGAGGTAGAAAGTCAAGTTGCCAACTTCTCACACTATGGAGAGGGCTTACTGGTTCAAGGAATGTTCAATGAAATTTCAGAATGAAAGTGGTAGCTATTAAAAACAAAGCAAAACAAAAAACTAAAGTCAATTATAGACCAGACATGAGTAAAAACGCAAAAAAAGCAGAGTAAAATCAAGCAGACAGGTGAATTGAGAGATATTAAGAGAAAGACAAAATGCAAAATATAGTTTTAAAAAGTCACTAAGATGATTTTAGGCTAATTTAGACATACCATCTTTAAGGACAGGAGGAGTGGAAAATGAATTAGTGTCAGTACTCAGGAAGTTAATTTAATACAAATAGGGTCACGGTTCATAATTCTTCTATGGATTTAGAGGAATTAGTCTTTTATAGGTGCACAATTAATGACATAGTCATTTGAACTTTTGCTCTTTTGTTTTACTTCTCAATGTTGTTTTAAAACTCTTTGATGGAACTAGAGAGTATTATGCTAAGCGAAATAAGTCAATCAGAGAAAGACATGTATCATATGATCTCACCGATATGAGGAATTCTTAATCTCAGGAAACAAACTGAGGGTTGCTGGAGTGGTGAGGGGTGGGAGGAATGGGGTGACTGGGTGATAGACATTGGGGAGGGTATGTGCTATGGTGAGCACTGTGAATTGTGTAAGACTGATGAATCACAGACCTGTACCTCTGAAACAAATAATTATATGTTAAAAAAAAAAAAAAAAGAAGAAGATAGTAGGAAGGGAAAAATGAAGGGGGTGAAATCGGAGGGGGAGACGAACCATGAGAAACTACGGACTCTGAGAAACAAACTGAGGGTTCTAGAGGGGAGGGGGTGGGGGGATGGGTTAGCCTGGTGATGGGTATTAAAGAGGGCATGTATTGAATGGAGCACTGGGTGTTATACGCAAACAATGAATCATGGAACATTACATCAAAAACTAATGATGTAATGTATGGTGATTAACATAACATAATAAAATTAAATTTAAAAAAATAAAATAAAATAAAACTCTTTGAAATAGGGGCACCTGGGTGGTTTTAGTCAGTTAAGCATCCAGACTCTTGATTTCGGCTCAGGTCATGATCTCAGGGTCATGAGATCCAGCCCCATGTCAGGCTCCACACTCAGTGTGGAGTCTGCTTGAGATTCTTTCTTTCCATCTTCGTCTGTCCCTCCCCCCCACTCGCTCTCTCACTCTTTTTCTCTCTCTCAAAATAAATAAATACAATCTTTAAAAATATTAAAATATAAAAACAAAAACTCTTTGGAATGAATGAAATAAAAGATGCTAGGAGAGTAGATGTAGGATGTGATAAGTAAAAGAGTAAAAATGGTATAAGAGTTTTGATGAAGAAAATTTGGAAAAAAGGAGGACTTGCAAAAAATGAGCAATACGATTTGGGCAAAGTTTTGTTTTACATGTCATGAAGTTGTCCAATTATAAATATTCAAGCTAAGTAAGAAAAAAAACCACACACACACAAGAATTTCTTGTATAGGAAACACTGTAAAGTACAGAAAGAAATCAAAGCCTTAGATCTCTATAATGATTAGTCATATTGTAACTTAGTATGTTCTACAAATATTTCCACTTAAATCAACCAGAAAATGATAAAATAATGTGCCAATGAAGACAATATTGAAAATTCTTACAATTTTATCATTGTTGAACAACTATTTTACTCGAGAGTCATTCTGAAGTATGTTCAATTAGATCTCTCTGTGTGATCAAATATAATCCTTCCTTTTCCAGGAGAAAAACAAAAAATTTCCCTGTCAGGTAACTGTTTTCTGCATCTTTGATATAAAGCTCATCTGATCTGATGAGTTTATAAGAGAGTTGGTGTTAAGTGTGTTCACACCTGAATGCAAACATAATGCTAACAATTCCTATACAAAACTGGAAAAAGCAAAGATTAAAAAAAAAGTTTATAAGAGAAATTTGAATATCGCTGAGAATACATGTGCTTGCTGTATATCAGTGTCCTCCATGTCACACACTTAACACCATCTGCAAGTAAGTAACTCACTGCAGTGACAACTTCCCGACGAACATATAGGTGCCTGCTGAGACCGCGCCAGTGCTGGCTGCTGGCTGGCCTAGCCGTGATCCTGTCGTGTGACTGATGAACCACAGCCCTTTGCTACTAGTGCCGCAGGTAACTCCCCCTGCACTAATGGCGATCCCGCCTACCACTGTGTATAAGCGCAGCTGAAGACGTTTTTGCTGTTCCTATGGCAGCAGTACAAGTTTCAACTTTTTAAAAAATTTATCTTGCCTTTTATTCATAGCAAGGAAGCTATTTTTAAATCTTTAGGCAAGATTAAGAGGAAGGCCACCCTGTGGTTTCTGTGGCAGCCACAAGCACTAAACTGAATCCAAAAGACCATTTGAGCCTGAGGGATGCACTGCAGCATATGGGCTTCTTCCTCTCATTGCTTCTTAAGTACTATCAGGCAGCTCTTCTAGGTTCAGGGCTCATGCAGCTTTCTAGCAGATGCTGATTAAGAGCATGTTTCATTCTCGTATCTGTATTTTACTGGCAGCCTTACCTTCTCTGTTCTGTAGATACATACTTTTCTTTGTAGCATTATTTGATGTCAAATGTATTTTTTAATTTATTTTTTTAATTTAATTTATTTAAATAAAATTTATTTTTTAATTTAATTTAATTTTATTATGTTAGTCACCATACATCATTAGTTTTTGATGTAGTGATCCATGATTCATTGTTTTCATATAACACCTAGTCCTCCATGCAGTATATGCCCTCCTTAATACCCATCACCAGGCTAACCCATCCCCCCACTCTGCTCCCCCCTAAAACCCTCAGTTTGTTTCTCAGAGTCCATAGTGTCTCATGGTTCATCTCCCCCTCCGACTCCCCCCCTTCATTTTTCCCTTCCTTCTCCTAATGTCCTCCATGCTATTCCTTATGCTCCACAAATAAGTGAAACCATATGATAATTGACTTTCTCTGCCTGACTTATTTCACTTAGCATAATCTCCTCCAGTCCCATCCATGTTGATGTAAAAGTTGGGTATTCATCCTTTCTGATGGCTGAGTAATATTCCATTGTATATACAGACCACATCTTCTTTATCCATTCATCTGTTGAAGGGCATCTTGGCTCTTTCCACAGTTTGGCTATCGTGGACATTGCTGCTATGAACACTGGGGTGCATATGGCCCTTCTTTTCACTACATCTGTGTCTTTGGGGTGCAATTGCTGGGTCATAGGGTAGCTCTATTTTTAGTTTTTTGAGGAAATCCACACTGTTTTCCAAAGTGGCTGTACCAACTTGCATTCCCACCAACAGTGTAAGAGGGTTCCTCTTTCTCCACAACCTCTCCAATATTTGTTGTTTCTTGCCCTGTCAATTTTTGCCACTCTAACTGGTGTAAGGTGGTATCTCAATGTGGTTTTGATTTGAATTTCCCTGATGGCTAATGATGATGAACATTTTTTCATGTTTCTGTTAGCCATTTGTATGTCTTCTTCAGACAAGTGTCTGTTCATGTCTTCTGCCCATTTTTTGACTTATTTGTTTTTTGGGTGTTGAGTTTGAAAAGTTCTTCATATTTAAACCATGTTTTTGCACACTCCTTGCATATTCCATTTTAAATCAAGGTTTGGTAACTCTAATGCTAATGAAAAGCTTCTGCTGTGGCAAATCTATTGCACTATCAGGTAAAAATCTGTAACAACAAACTTATACTTTTATTACAAATATCTCATGTGTAATATTAAACCCTTTCACTGGCTTAACTTATCTGTTTAATTTTGTAAAAAATAAAAATAAATAAAAATATGTGGCTATTTATTTACTTTTAGCCACAAAAGCAATTCACTTATTTCTCTTTCAAGATGTAGTTCCCTTCCATTCAAAGTGGCATGCTGAAAAATATCTTTAATCCTAAAATCTCATCTGATAAAACCTGGATTTCTCATTATTTAAAGAACTGCCTCATAATCAGTTAGAAAGTAAATTACATTACATCATTTTATACAAAAGGAATCTGAAGCTCAGAATTAAAAACGTTTAACCTGCCAGTTACAGTGAAATAAACTGCAGGCCCGGGAAAATAGTACATGAATCCTGGTCTCTTCTCCCACCCATTTTAGGCTGTTTCCTCTTTTTTTTTTTTCTTTTTTCTAAGACACCCTTGCATATGAATTGGTATTAGAGCAATCATCCAAGCTATATTATATTTTCTAGTCACACCTTAGCTATGTGAACACTTCTAGATTAAGCAGTTCCATGCCCATTTTGGTGTGCCCTTATACTCCTAAGCTACACTGTAAACAATCTGATGAAACATATGTCCACTTAAAAGCATTCATGTATTTTCTTTCCCTAAATTGGCCAACAGGGAAGAATTAGCACAACATAGTCTCTTGCTAGTTCATTAAAATGTGAATACTTTTGGTACCAATAAGTAATATTCACTGGTTTCCTTGTGCCATTTCTAAGTAAACTAATAGCAGTGACAGAACAAGGGGCTGCAGCAGTATATCATTTTCTAAAAACCATGTCTAGAAAACTGAGCTTCAAGTCTAAGGAAACTACTAACCAAGGACAAATTAATAAATATATATTCCTCTAACCTATTTATCTAATTTATATGCACTTTTACAGAAAGATCAAAGAAAATTTTGTAAAGAGATGTGATTTTATTTCTATAATAACTCCTTTAGGATTCAGTATTTATCAGTGATAAACTGTCAATAATTTCTTGTTCACATTCAAAATGGCTTCAAGGGGTAACTGGTTAATAACTAAATGACTGTAGCAAAAATAAAACCAAAATAAGCAAACAGAACACAAATATTCCTCTAAAAAAGAAGAGAAAATACAACACTGCCTAATAATAACAGTGTTGAAATAAAGATATTTTTGTCAAAAGTAATGAATGTCACCCTCTTCAGAAAATAGGCAATGACCATTTACGTATCTTTATACATTTTTTAAATAAAAATAAATAAATAAAAGTGTTTTCAAACACTACTAGATATCCATAAATTCTTATCTTTCCTAATTGATATGCATTAGGAATATTCTGAAAATTCTCTCCTTCTCAGCTATAGTCCTCAATAGGATTTAAATATGTATACATTTATATAAAATTAAATAGCACTAGGATGGCCAGTTAAGAATAGTTTGAATATATAGGATGATAAATTTTCATATAAAATTGGAAGAAACCCACATTTATATTTGTTCTCTTATTTCTTTTTTGAAGATTTAAGCTACTTCCTCAGTATATTAAAAATAATCTATTAAACACCCACATGGCCATGATGGAATGGAAAAAAAAAAGCAATGTGAAGTTGTGAAGCTCATACACATTCTCCAAACACTGCACCATCACAAAGGTGCTTTATATGTGCAAATAAATAGATAAACTCCTATTCTGTGCTACTCAGTCACAATTTCTTTCAAATGTCTGAAATTGATCTCTATTCAGGAAAAGCAGAGCTAGACAGTACATTGTAAAGAAGTGGGCTATGCTTTTCTGTAGATGAGACTTGGTCAGAGGGCTCTACTCAATAGAAATGATGCAAAGTATCTAACCAGTCTATTCACTCCAGGAGTTGGTCTCAAAAATAATGAGAGAAATGGCCAAGGAGCAAAGGAGAGAGGACAAAGAGCTGAGTGAATCAGTAATGCTGCAGCGGACAACTATTATATGTAGAGACAGGGGGTAATGCATCATAAGAACTGCCACTGGTCTAGGTCAAAATAAGGTCCAACTTAAAAAAAAAAATTTTTGTTTTATTTTTCTGTATTGTTTTTACTTTTACAAGATATATATGAATATCTATTTTAAAAATTGAAAGAACACATAAGGCTTCCCTCAGATTATCCTCTTAAATTTTTGTTCTTCTATAAATATGGTTTTCCTATCTAGAATATTCATCCCTATTCATTCTGGTTGTATCCCTCAGGAAAACAAAACAAAACAAAACAAAACAAAAACAAAAAAATCTCAAATGTAATCACCTTCCTAAAGCTTCTGCGCGAATTCCAAGGCAGGATTCAAGGACCTCCCACTAGAGTGGAACTACAGTGCTTTCAGCACTTGTTTATAACACATCTCACATTGTGCCAGGAGTATCCGGAGGGAAGGGAATCTGTTAGATTTTCACTTTATGCTCACAACTAACATAACACTTGATATATATGAAGTGCTAAATAAATGTTGGATAATACATGTCCAGATCAAGTCTAATTAGAACATAAACATAAGTTTATTTATTTTTGTTTTAAAGATTTTATTTATTTTGACAGAGAGAGAGAGAGACAGCGAGAGAGAGAACACAAGCAGGGGGACAGGGAGAAGCAGGCTTCCCACCAAGCAGGGAGCCCGATGCGGGGCTCGATCCCAGGACCCTGGGATCATGACCTGAGCCGAAGGCAGACACCCAACGACTGAGCCACCCAGGCACCCCTAAACATAAGTTTATTGTCTAATACAGTACATTTTTATCCAACAGTTTTTGAATGTAATATTAGCACAAATTTCCAAATCTCAAATTCAGTTACTGAACTTTGGTATCTTAAACAGAAGATAAGAGTGTTAATATCTCTTTGAAATTTAATCTTAATTGCAGCACTATTCATAATATCCAAGATGTATAAACAACCTAATGTCCATCTTTAGATAAATAAAGAAAACATGACATATACACACAACGGAATATTATTCAGCTTTAAGAAAAGAGGGAATTCTGCAATATGAAACAAAATGAATGAACCTTAAGGACATTACGCTAAGTGAAATAAGCCATTTTCAGAAGGACAAATACCACGATTTCACCTTATATGAGGTATCTAAAATAGTCAAATTCACAAAATCCATCGTTTGTGGAATGGTGGTTGCCAGAGGTTGGAGTAGGGTGAAACAGGGAGTTGCTAATCAATAAGCATAAAGTCTCCTCAGTTAAGGAAGATAAATAAGTTCTAGAGATCTGTTATATAATATCGTACATATAGTTAACAATACTGTATGTACACTTAAAAATGTTAACAGAAGAGATCTGTCAAGTAGTCTTACCACAACAAATAAAAATTAAAATATAAATAAATTTTTAAAACTACAGATTAGAAAATAATCATTATTCTAAATAAGTTGTTTTGCTTTAGAAATCATGTCAGTTTGCAGCAAAACTTAGGTCAAATTAAATGTAAAATTGCTAAATTCCACGTTGGATTTGACTGGAAATATTTTGAAGTATAATGCAGTATAATATATACTATAGTATGATACACTATAATCACTCGTAAAGATAATGACCCCAAAATGAATAATCACAAAGGCATGAAGTGAACACTTTTGCCATCAATGAAACAGTTAAGTGATCTGGGAATGGTGTTAGACTAGTCTCAACAATAATTTAGCTTCATTCAGTAGGGAATATCTCAGGAAAACATACGGTCCTTTGAAAACTAAGCCTCAGATCCACTCAGAGCTTTTATTTTAAACATTCTTAATACTTTACATAGCCTTTGCTTAGGATATACACTCCTACATAGACTTCAATGGTCAGGTCAAGTCTAAGCTGCTCAATGGATAATCTCTGATAACTTCTACTCTCACTTCTCTCTTCCTCTGAATTACTACACTATGTCTGCACATACTATTCTGAGTTTGCTCAATTTAGTGGTTTTGGGTGGTATACACAATTGAACATATAGAATGTGATTTAAAAATTCTTACTGATTCATTTTGTAAAATTTTTGGAGCAAAAGGGCATGCTGAGGTTAAACTTAACATAGCAATGCTATATTACTAAAAACACAAAGACTTAGCAGAGGGATTAAGGTAGAAATCAGTCAATGTCTGTGAAATTATATCTTTCCTTTTCAATTAGCCTTAGAAAAAAATGTAGAAAACCTTAACAAGTAAAGAAAAAGAGTAACTACAGAAGTTGATATTATCTTCACCTCTTTTTTTAAAAAAAAAAAGACATTCTAATTTTGTTAGTAGAAACAACTTTCCATCTAAAAAACTACATTTCTCTCCTCTGTCCCCTCTTTCTCCACCTCCTCCTCCTCCTCCTTCTCTTCCTCCTACTTCTTCTTTTACCAACTTAGTAAAAATTTAATACAAGTTGTTGAGCACAGTATCCAGGAACGCTCTTTGAAAGCAAAGAGGGAGGTGGGTGGTTCATCTGGCTTGTATCTCTTTCCAGTAGCCTTTTGCTTTCATCTGCATGGAACACAAAAGAACCCTGAACTTCTAAGTAATCATGAGGCAACTAAGGAGGAAGCTATACACCAAGAATGGCAGAGCAGAAAGACAGCAGGAGCCTGTGTCTCACTGGCTATATCGTAGAGAAGCTATACTACTAGACTGGGAACATCTAACTCTATTTTTATTTAACTTGGAAGAAAAAGAAACCTCTAGAATATTTAAGCATCTGTATTTCTGTCACTAGGATTATCAGTGAAATGCGATTCCTACTTGATTCATAAAGTACAGTTACTGGGACCTAGGTAATGGAAAAAAATGTGTTGTATTTGAATTTACCCCTGCCATTTATATTATATTTATAATCTGTTAGATAGCTAAGATCAACCTTGGCATTAGATTCATTGGAAAATTATAGGAGAGAAAACAGAGCGTGCCAGCAGGGCAGAATCACATATTTATCTTCAGTTAGAATAGTTCTTGGAGCAGTCCACAGAGCTATCCAGGAGTGATTCTCTATGCCTCACCAAATGATCATTTCAGAAGCAATGAAATAAAATTTATCAGGCAGGTGCAGAAATAATATGAAGCCATATGGTCTTTAGGATATGCCTTGCTACAATTCCGTAGACAGCTTCCAGGTCTCTGCCTGGGACTTACCAATTACAAAAAACATCAGATTCAGGGAAACCCAAAGATATGTTCTACCTAGTATTTTTATTTCTCCTAGTCCAGATATAGACTATTAAGCTTGGGTCACTGTTGCCATAACCATATGGCCTAATAACATAGTTGACATCTCATCTCTATCAAGCTTCTAGAAAAAAGCTAAAATACTCAGAAAGAATAGAAATAGTTATTTTAAATACTTACCCATAAAATATTAAGGAGAAAATGACAGGTTGATTTTAGACTGAGGAGACTCTTAAATGGTAGGACAAGGAGGTTACAATTTAATCTATACACTCTGTGAATCCACGGAAGTCCACAGAGTATACAGAATAAAGTATACTGTAAAAAATCTGAGAATGCAAAAAACTCATGGATAAGTGGACCCACCCAACTCTGACCTAATACAGGACTTTAAACAACTTTAAAAATGTTTGATCTTAAGCATCTATTGATGGGAATTGAACTAGGCTATTTATTAGCCAAATAGAAGCCCACTATTCTTACTATATTCATTGCATAAATATTTCCTGAGGATTGTTGGAAAGACACTATCTTCCAGATAGTTAGCAGTTGCCCCACTAGATCCATTCTGTGATAGTTAATTTTATGTGTCAACTTGACTGTACTAAGGGATTCTCCAGACAGCTGGTAAAAGATTATTTCTGGGTATGCCTCTGTGAGTGTTTGGGGAAGAGATTAGCCTTTGAATCGGTAGACTGAGTGAGATTTGTTCCAATCTGTTAAGGGACTGAATAAAACAAAAAGGGAAGGGTGAATTGCTCTGTCTGCCTGAGGAGATACACTCATTTTCTCCTGCCCTTGGGCATCAGCACTCTTGGTTCTTGGGCTTTTGGACTTGGATTGGGATTTGTATCATTGACCACCGATTCTCAGGCCTTTAGACTTGAACTGAAATTACACCAGTGGCCTTCCTGGTTCTCTAGTTTATAGACTACAGATCATGGGACTTCCTGGCCTTCATAATTACATGAGCCAATTCTTATAATCTCCTCTTATACATATCCTATTGGTTCTATTTCTCTGGAGAAGCATGACTAATACACATTCTCTGCCCTTCTCCACCCTATTCTAGACTCTAACCCAGGAGACTGACCTGCATAGACTGTTTCAAAGGGCTTGAGCTCTGGATTCTGACAGAGCTCAGCGAACTAGTGGACTTGGTAGGAGATTAAAGTGAAGAATAGTGAAGTTAAGTTATGCATCTCTTTGGCTCTCTTCCTGATGAGTGGCCATTGTGTAACTTTGTCCCTTGACTGAAGGTCACTTCTTCTTTTCAGGGACTGAACTGTCCTTCCGTATAGTTGCCCTTGAACAACATAGGTTTGAATTGCATGGGTCCATTTATACATAGATTTTTTACAGCATAGTACTGTAAATGTATTTTCTCTTCCTTATGGTTTTCTTAACATTTTCTTTTCTCTAACTTACTTTATTGTAAGAACATAGTATATAATATATATAACATACAAAATATGTGTTAATCAACTTATGTTATTGTTAAGGCTCTAGTTATCAGTAGGCTATTAGTAGTTACATAGTTAAGTTTTGAGGAATCAAAAGTTATACATGGATTTTCAACTGTGTAGAGGTTAGCATACCTAACCCCTGAAAAGTTCAGGGTTCATCGGTACATGACTACTGGTTTCCAGGAACCACTCCTGCCTCTCATTCTTTCCAGTCTCAGGATGGTTATAATTTCACTCTTACAAGCACAGTGGTACTGAACTATTTATCCTCTGTAGTTTCCTTATACTGTGTGTACACCTTGGTGAAATAGTCTTTTCATTAAAATCTTTCCATAATTTCCTTTTGTTGAGTGCCTCAGGTTCCTGCTGGGACCCTGACTGATACACATGGGCACAGAAATTCCCTTCACAATTGCTCTCATTGTTTTGTCTGTACCACTTTATTAATGATGATGGGGCCATTTAAAAATCATCCTTTCTTAAGTAATACAGGAAATAGGCTTCTCCATATTTTACATGAGTTATCCTTCAACAACAGGAGGTTAAGAAAATAGCTTTTGCCCTAGATTGAGGGAGAGCATTTTCTACCCATTTTCTAATTCAAATTATAATGATATCAAATTTCAAAACATTTTTATATGATTTCATCTGGCTTTCAGGAAAAAAAAAACGATATCGAGAAATCCTAAGACTCCATCAGACTGATTTACTTATTATAAATGAGAACCAAATTTAATGAATAATTAAATTATGTTTCCCAAGGAATAATGAGTGATACTAAAATGATTAAATGTATTTTAATATTCAACAGTTTTCAGCTTTCAGCTACTTTTTAAATGTCAAAAATACAAATACATGTATATGCCATGCAAATTTATAAAATAGTATAAAATACAATTCTAGTTCAACATTGGAGCTTATTTCATAACTAAAAGACATCTATTTTATTATTATTTCTAGTGAATTTTACTTTCTTTTCTGTACTCATATAAATTCTCTAGCTTACAAAGTTACTGAAGTTTTTCTAATATTGGCTTACTATTTATGGCTTCCAATTAACTGCTTAGATTTAAATGATTATTTTTTTCACCCCTGGTAGAAGATGTACCTTTTAAGCTTTTAGTCAATTTGGTTTTCTGATGATATGTTCTTTTTATTCATATTTCACAAATTCCTTTAAGGAAAATATATAACCCTCATAATAAACAAATGGCATTTAAAAAATAATAGCTATGGCTCATTTTATATACTTTACTTTTTTGTAGTCAGTGACACAGTTTAAAAATAGCAGATAATGTGTCTTGAAATAATGGATGCAGTTATATAATTTAATTTACTACATTATAATATTCCTAATGTATTTGGATTAAAAATTGTTAATTTCTGAATTCATACATTGCATTTAGTTAACATACCAGATTGATTTTCTTTTACTTCCATTTTCATCGTATCTGGTTCTAAAAGTGAGTTCCTTTTCACAGCCTTGCTTTTAAAATACTTTTCCGCAACTAATTTTCTTTATTCCTCTGATCCTTTTTCCATTCAGTTACTATAACCATTCTCTTTTTGCTTGGAAACAAACAAACATATACTTCAAAGAAACCATCCCTTATGCCTAATATCCACTGATTTCTTCTTTTTATTTTCATTAGTTTTCTTTTGTGAGTTTCACTTATTGTTCTTTTTCTAATACAGTACACATAATTCTTATTCTATTTAACTTTTCGCTTTAAGTCTCGTTTATACTAAAAACCATGATTTCCCCATTTTTATAGTGGAAATCAGTAGAGAATTTAACAGAGAAGTCACCAAATAAATAATAGCAGATATATTACTAGATCCTCATTTATGACGATCTGGCCAGAAAGGAAAATGGCTCTACTAAAACACTGAAGCCATTTGCTCTTTGGCTTTAATAGATGTTATGGACTGAATTCCCCAGCCACCCCCCACCCATACACACGCCCTTCCACAAATTCATGTGTGCAGCCTTAACACCCAGTGTGACTGTATTTGGAGATTGAGCCTTCAGGAGGTAATTAAAATTAAATGAGGTTACATGAGTAGACTCCAAAACCAACAGGATTGGAAACCTTATAAGAATATAAGAGAGAGATCTCTGCCACGTGAGGACAAAGTGAAAGGTGGTATCTGAAAAATAGAAAAAGAGTTCTCACTTGGAACCAAATAGGCCTGCACTTTGATCTTGAACTTTCCAGCCTCCTGAACTGTGAGAACATTCATTTCTGTTGTTTAAGCCACCCAATCACACTGTATTTGTCATGGCACCCTAACCTAACACAATAAGTAAGCAAAGAATATAGAGAAAATGTAATTTTTAAATGAAGAATAGACAATATGGAATATTTGTGAAGGCCCATAATTTTAAATTACTGAAATGTTACATTAGAATAATATTTTTTTCCTCTATATTATTAACAATGAACTAAAGGCTAGGTATTATTTGAGAGTTATTTACAGTTGATCTTATCTGAACATGGGTCCAATGGAAGTATCATCATTTTAAAAGTGGAAAGAACAGTCATTCCTTAGACTTTGACTGGATGTCATATTGACTGAAGTGTAATATTACAAAAAAATTAAGTTTTATAATATATGCCTTTTTCATTTTAAAAAATATAAATCTGAGAAAAATTAAATCTATGTATATTTGATTCCAAAAGTAACTAAATGGTACAGAACTACTTCTTGTATATTTTATGAAAGCCCTAAATAGCTAATTGAATAAACTGAGTTTTCACTCCTAGCTTCCACAAGGAGAATGGTAAATATTAAGTGGTCCCTTTGCCAGAAATTAAGAACACAGAAGACGCCCAGCATCTCTAGCTCGAGTTTTTGGCTGAGGTAGTGCTAGACTGCCATCTGGAGACTATTTAACCAAGATGCATCTTGAATGACTTTTTATTATTTTTTACATGATTAGGGCTTCCTTGTTTGTCTCTTTATTTTTTCATTGTGCTTGTTATATGTCTTTCATATTTTGCTGATCGTGCTCTTGGCGATCGTTATTTGGCTTTATTAAAAAGGAACAGGGAAATTAAGCAAATCTGAGCATTACAAAATATTTGAAGTATTATTTCCAAACTAATATATAAATATAAATAACATCTAATGTCCCTCCTGTGATGACATTTAAGTGTACTGTCAATATGAGAGACCCATATTCACTAGAGAATGTCATTTCATTAACTATAACAATGGGTCATGGTGTAATTTGTTTCAATTGTTGGGTAATTTAGATTTATATTTTGAAATAAATACATAAGATAATCTTTCACATATATTTTCTAAAGAATACAGTTATTTACAATTTTTTCTGGTAATAATATTCAAGTTAAGTCAAAAAGAACTTAAATTAATATTTATTTAGCACCATCAAATATAAAATAATTCCTAACATCAAAATGTTTATAGTTTATTGAAGATATAGTATGAATCAATGTATGCTTTGTAAAAGGCAAGTAGTTGCCTTTTCATTGTTTATGAGTATTTCTTGTCTGACATTTTAAAATATAATCTAGTTAAATTGATCTACCTTTTCCTTTAGGCTTTGTGCATTTACTGTCTTCTTTTTAAATCTTTCACTATATTGATGTATTAGAGATATGCTCTATTCCAAAGTTAAGCGTAAAAACTAGTTCGTTTTAAAGTATTACAAAAAGTACATTTTCCAGAATCACCAGAAAGACTGGAGAATCATGGAAATTCTAAGATGTTCCCAGTATTTTCCTAGGGTTCCATTTTACTTTCATTTTACCTAATTTTTAAGGTGGCAATTCTCTTTAATCTTGATAGCCAAAATCTATCACTCAATCCAACATTATCTCTCCCTAGTTTTGGATGTACTGCAAGTAACAGAGCTGATTGGGGCAGAAGGGCAGATCACAACTTTAAATTCACTTGGATTGTCTCCTGACAGAAGTATTTCACTTTGGATTCTAAGAGCTCCAAAAAGCAGTGCGTACAGTCACAAAAATGGTTATCAGAATTGTTGAAAATGGGCAAAGTTTATTTTTTCCCCTTGTTTCTTGGAACTCAGAGTACATTGGTTATGGTATAAAAAACAATATAGATTGGTCATTTGTTCAGAGAATATTTTGTAATCACTAACATTGCATTCCAAATATTCAAGATGTTTTCTCTGGGCTGCTGCTGTAATGAGCTTTAATATATCATTACCATCTTTTATATATCCAATGATTCTTGAAACTGACAGAACAGTTATCTGTTATGGGATAACTGGTTATCTTCATATTTAATTGGAAAGTAATTTCCTTGGACAGAAGTAATATTGTATGAAAAACAATAATGGTGAATAAAAGTATTCAGAAAATCCAAGAATGGTAGTGCTGATGATATAAGCATCTTTGCAGATAGAGAAAATGTAAATCTGGGATAAGTTGCTATTCCAATGAAAACAAATATGTGATCTTTCCGTAATGAAAAGTGTCCAATGTAACCAACATTTAACCAATGGGTTATTTAGTTCTCCTGGAATGTGGTACCATATTGGAGTGCAGAATTGAAAGTTCCTGTTAGTTAAATGGGACATCCAGTGGTTTGGCTCATATTAGATAGTGATTTGTTGCCCCTGGTATATTATTTGTTCCCTATCAGAGCCATATGTTATGTCAAAACTGTTTCTCAAAAATGATATATTTACTTGCTTAAAAGGACTGTAATCTCTACTACAGTTGTCTTATTAGAACTTACTTCAGGTCTATCTGCCTTCTAATCAGCTACAGACATGTCAGGCAGCATTGATACTCTATGTAATAAGCTTGCACTGCAAACTACATTAGCTGGAAAAGCATTGCTTCTAAGCATCATTAATATTTGACAGGTGAATTAGTTGTGCAGCATGTTAAAATGCTTTACATAAATTTCACATATGAGTACAAATACTGGAAGATAAGGATGGATGGGGGCCAGATACCAAACTAGTTTACCAGACTAGCTCTCAGTTTTGAAAAGGCTTTTTCCTCTTGGGTTTGATTTGGTCCTTGTCCCCCAGTGGTATGTTGGAATTATGACTTGAGTTAGAAATCTACAGATGGGAGATAGTATTGTGGTACATAAATATAACTGAATATGTAAAGCATAGGGGAATTTTTAAGGCAGTTTTAAAATTTTACACTATCCTCAATGATATGTAATGGTGGATACATGACATTATGCATTTGTCAAAACCAGTAGAACTCTACAGCACAAAAAGTAAAGCTTGATGTATAAAAATTAAATAAAGTTCTGGAGACCCCAGGAGGGAATGAAGACTGTGACAAAAGAACATCCATTGTATAGTGTTTGAGAAGATGTCTACCATTATTACTGACAGCACTTTTCATAGTATATCAATTTCCTTTTTTTACCTTTTTCCCCCTAGCCAAATAAATAGCTATCTGATAGGAAATTTTATTTCACAAATTCCTCATTTTAATTATTAAAGAGGTGATTTAAAACATAAATGAGATGATGATGGTGGTGATGGTGATTATGATAATGATAAGAAAATTAAACCCAGGGGTGCCTGAGTGGTTCAGTCGGTTAAGTGTCTGTCTGCCTTGGCTCAGGTCATGATCTCGGGGTCCCGGGATCAAGTCCTGAGTCATGGTCCCTGCTCTGTGGGGAGTCTGCTTCTCCCTTTCCCTGTGCCCCTCCCCACCATTCATACTCTCTCTCGCTCTTGCTCTCTCTCTCTCTCTCTCTCTCTCTCGAAGGAAGGGAGGAAGGAAGAGAGAGGGAGGGAGGGAGGGAGGGAAGAAGGAAGGAAGGAAGGAAGGAAGGAAGGAAGGAAGGAAGGAAGGAAGGAAGGAAGGAAGGAAGGAAGAAAGGTAGGTAGGAAGGTAGGAAGGTAGGTAGGAAGGGAGAGAGAAAGGGAAAGAGGGAGGGAGGGAGGGAGGAAGGAAGAGAGAGGAGAAGGAGGGAAGAAGGAAGGAAGGAAGGAAGGAAGGAAGGAAGGAAGGAAAAAAAGAAAGAAAAGAAAGAAAAAGAAAGAAAGAAGAAAGAAAGAAAGAAAGAAAGAAAGAAAGAAAGAAAGAAAGAAAGAAAGAAAGAAAGAAAAAGAAAGAAAGAAAGAGAAGAAAGAAAGAAGAAAATTAAACCCAGATTTTTATTGTGTACCTAAAATTTCTTAGAAGAATACAGTGATCTCCATCTTGGAAAAAATCACTAAAAATTCATATCCCTACAACTTTATTTTCATATCCAGGACTCAATATTTCATAATTAACCTCTTAAGGATAATAAATTAAAAAATCCAAGAAGAATTCTAGAGAATGGAGTGGGAGAGGGAGAAGCAGGCTTCCCACGGAGCAGGGAGCCTGATGTGGCGCTCGATCCCAGGACCCCGGATCATGACCTGAGCTGAAGGCAGACGCTTAAGGACTGAGCCACCCAGGCGCCCCACTAGAGAATAATTTTATAGCATTTATCAATAATTGTAAAAAATGAATGTGTCCCGATCCAGTAATTTCAACTTTAGGAAATGATTATGTATATAAACAAAGATCTAGTTTCAAGCATGACCAACAAAGTATTATAATAGAAGAATCTGCAATAATGTAAATGTCCAAAAACGAGGTTGAATAAATTGTCCTTCACCCTTGATGGAATATACCTAAAATAAAAATGAAGTGGTAGGAGATAACTGACATGGAAAAATACTTAAAATATGAGTAAAACAAATAGGTTATACAAGACTAAACACAGAATGATCACATTTCATTAAAAATTAAACCTAGTTGAAAAAAATTACGTTAGTTAAAGCTGAAATTAACTAAATCTCCAGCTATTTCATCTCTAAAATGAGGAGATAAGGACAAAAAAAAATCTTTCTTCTGAAGGATTCCATGAACACATTATTTTACAATATCCAAAGCTGCCCATGCTAATGTAATTTTTGTCAATAAATTTTTTAAACCAGCAATAAACAAGATGTTGTAATTATTTTTTTCAAAAAGATCTATTTTCCTAAGTATTACCTAAACTTTAAATAATAACCAGACATTCAATACATGAGATATCTGCTCATCTTATTGGCATCTAGACAACTGAACTTAAATCGGAAAGAAAAGCAGAACACCATTATTAAAGAACAATAATAGTGGGTTCTTTGTCCACTGATTAATTAAAAATTAAATTTAATCTCCTTAAAGGCAAAATCCTTGGTTGGTCCTTACTTCTTTCTTCCATAGTGAATGTTGATTTCAATATCATGAAAAATGAACCAATTCTCTACTGAAATTAAAATTCAATATAAGAAAATTACTTATAAAAAGGCACCTTGATTTTTTCTTCTCTCCAGTAAGAGAGACTGGAGATTAAAAAAAAATCTTATTTAGTCCTAATTAAAAACAATATCTGCATAAAGTGCTCTTCTTTAAAGGGTAAAAAAAAAATATTTAAATCAACACAATCTGAAAAACATTTCTGAGCATCTATTTTATGCAGGCCCTGTACTGTGTCCTAAAATTATATACTGTTGGATGTGTCTGCAAGGAGTACACAACCTAGCCCAGCTACACAGTTAGATATGTAAGATCTCTAACACATCCTGAATCAGAGGGCTTACCTAGAAAAGTGCCAATTAAAATACACACACGCACACAGGCACACACAAACCAAAACCAAACTCTCAATGGCACAAGAAATGTTATCACAGGAGATACAATAAACCAATTAGTCAGATACAATGTTATTCTCAAAAACATAATGCAATAGATGAGATGTTCTCTCTGACATTCAACCTGCTGTGATCATTTCACACTTTCTCTGCGAAGTATTTGTGTATCACTTGTCTCTGAACTAAAGAGGATAGCAGAATGAGGCACCAAGTCCAGAGCATCATTAAGCTGTGGAAAACTTTTATATACCAAAAAGAGGAAGAAGCTGCAGGAAGAAAATGTACACCAATATAAGTTGCAACACTCTTGCTGCTGACCCAGCTTCTGCCCAGCCATTCCCCTTTGGATGGTCTGCTGCCCAGTATGAAGGACACCACATCAGGCTGCCTGGCCCCCTACTGTGGTTATGATGAGTGCCCTGTCTGCGATGCTGTTTGGCTACTCTGCCTTTCATCTTAGCAGATGCAGGGAAGGTCTAAAATGTTGGGTTTTGGTGTGTTTTTTGTTTTTTGATTGTTTGTTTGTTTGTTTGTTTTTGACCTTTTGCAGAAGCTCAAGCTTACTTACCATTCTCCTTTACCTGTATTCCTAAGGAGGAGGAAGGCCTTTAATGGTCAAAATCAAGCACACTTTAAAGGCCAATTTTCCAGTTAAAAGTCAAGTGTCCTTGGATATATTCTCACCTCAGGCTTGCTTTCTGCCTAGCAGCTGGAGTGATAGGACCATTCAGACACCACACACTCTATCATACCAAGCAGAAATGAGCATAAGACCCATGATAAAGAAGGCCACTGAAGCCTGTCTGGTCAAGTATAGACAAGTTCAAAGCTTGCTAAGAAGTTTTGGGCCTAAGGCCCAGCCAATATTTATTTATTTTTTTAAATTTTCTCCTGACATTTCCTAAGTGCATGCAACCTAGAGACAGAGAAAGCCAATTTACTGGCAGGTGTCCCTGGATGCCATAATTATGGGTTCCATCTCTTACAGTTGACATAGTTTAAGCAAGACAACTAATATACCTCCTGAGGTTAAGAATTTAAAGAGACTTCTTGGGCAGTAATACTCAATCCAGATGACAGAATATCTTTGGGAGAAACTTTTCAAACTATTCTCAGATCTGAAGATTTTCATATGCATTTCCTCACAACATTACTTCTTTCTACTCTTCTATTAATGTCCGGTGTCCATTTTCACAGTAGTCACAAAATGATATTACTTCCTTCTACTCTTCTAATGTCTGAGTGTCCAGTTATTACTAATGTCTGAGTGTCCGGTTATTATTCTTCCTGCATTACTTCTATTAAGGTTTGCATTAACTGTGTTTAACAGATTTTTCTGAAGGAAATATGGCACTTGAATTTAGAAAAATGGTTAGAACTCATTTAGTTTTTAATGTTCTACCTCAAGTAGAGATGGAAGGATATTCATTAATTTGATAAACACATATTTAGCACTATTTCCCTAACACTGCTGTAATGGTTTTAGATTAATTCCTTTAATATTATACTAATCATAAGTACTATTTTCTAATTTTTCAGGTGAGGAAACTGAGGCTTAATAGCTTAAGAAATTTGCACAACTGGGAAGTGGTTGAGATGCATCTGAACTCAGACCATCTTAATCCCTGTGTCCATGCTCTTAACCACAAAACTTTGTTTTCAATGTCCTGAATGCACAAAAAAAGGTCTATCATCAACAGTGGGACAAAACAACACTGTCTAGACTGTCAAAAAATGACATGGTAGCAACTAGCACCATATGGCTATCTAAATTTAAATGTTTATTAACTAAACTAATATAAAAATAAAAATTCCTTCCTCCATGATACTAGATACATTTCAACTGTTTGATAAGCTACATGTCTCAAATGGTTACCATATCAGAAAGAACAAATAATTTTTCTATCATCACAGAAAGTTTCTATTGAACAGTGCTGAATACCTCAGAACTTAGTTTATCAGCATTTGTTGTAGAAAAATCCTATACATGGCCATTGTTTTTGCACTGGAAGAAAATCAGCTAGACAAGTGCTTTTCAAATTTTAACGTGTATCTAAATTACTGGAATCATGTTTAAATTCAGATTCTAATTTCCTAGGTCTGGGGCAGGGCTTGAGAATCTGCATTTCTTTTAGGAACGAAAGCTCCAACTTGTTGCCAATGCTATTTATCTATAGACAGCACTTTGAGTTGCAAAATAAAGGTCAGAATCTGGTTATGGCCCATAAAGGAATCCTTTTTTTGGATTAAGGATAATTTTCCTCAGTGATCTCAGATTGCAGGAATATCATTGCTTCTGGAGGTGAGCACTACTTTTGGGTAAAGAATTAAAAGTATCTACAATATCACCTCCGGTTGCCAATCCAGAAAAAAAAAAAAAAAAGTCAGTCGTATCTAGGACCAAGACAATATGCCCTGGTAACAGGCAGAGAGGAAGTGCTCCATCTTTGCACACTGAGACAGTGCACTGGTAGGAGTCATAGTTTTTGCTATACTAGCTCATGTTTCCTTAGTTTCTTCTCTTCTCTGGGTTTATGAACTAACAAACATAAACAAGTGTCCAGTGAATTTATTGGATAAATGGTGAGTTTTAAGTGGAGTTTGGAGAGGTGACATGCTATGCACTCTTATTTGGGGTCAAGACCAAGTTACTGCTCTGCTCACTAGTTCCTTGCAGAATATCATTTCCTCATAGGCCTCAAGAAGAGAGATTGCTCCTCGGGAGTCAGATTCAGATATTCTTATGTCCCCTGGCCAAAACTTGGCTAATATCAGTCATTATCTCCAAAAACTATTAGTTAGAAATATCCAAGTTTTAGCATGTGTGTGTGTGCATGCGTGTGTACGTATAGTTATATGTAATATATAAATAAATCATATGTATAACAAATGTCATAAATTTATATAAATACTAGTATTTGTATAAAAAGTTGATAAAATTGTATTTGAAGAAAATATTAAAGTATTTTTTCATAAAATTATCTTCTGAGGAATTATTCAGTTGCAAATGTGTACATTGTTATTAACATAGGTAGCAAATAATTATGAAAGTTTAAATTTGAGTTCTAAACAAGTTTATAAGAAGTATAAGTTTTAGGTTTGAAAAAAATGTATAAAAGCCATCCCTGAAATCCTCTCATTTTCTTGTTCACACAGTAAAAATAAGCAGTAATTTGTATATCTGAAAGGCCTATAATAGTGCTAAGGCTCTTATGATTATCAGAAGCAAATAAATATTATATTCCAATTATATATTCCCCCTTAGAGGAAATTTGGATCTTGTAGGTAGAAATATTTGGAGTTAGAGGTGCCATTTTTTTTTAAAAATCAGCTATCCAGTGATTCCTGGAATCAATACCTACTGCTTAAGGCTTATTATATACTTTTCAGGATGACCCTTTATATTAGTGGCATCAACTACAAATAATATTTTTCTCTTATAGTTCTGTTTGCCAGTTGTTCAGCTAATATTGGCTGAAAGCAGCTAGACTTCATTCTAGGCCAAAGACTGGGTTCAAGTTAGTTACTTCTTGTCACATTCTAGGACTAGTAGTTAGCTTGACATATTTTTCCCGTGGTGGAAGACAGGAGTGCAAGAGGTCAAACCAACCCACATAAGCACATCTAAAGGCTTTATTCACACAGTATCACAAAATGTGAGTCTCAAGGATAAACACAGAGTCATTTCAGTAAGAAACTATACTTCTCCATGGAAGGTAGTGGAGAAGGTGAATATTTGCTGAGTATTACTACATCCTACTACATTTACTGATTGTCACACCTTATAAAGGCTGAAGACTCACCCTCACTTCTGCTAAAGCTTAGGCAATGAGTGTCAAGAACAGTGAAGGAACTGATGATATATTTACCCTAATTGTAAGCTAGCAACTTAGCCTGCCACAGTTTCATAGAAGCTGGCAAAGTACCCAAGATTCCTGGTCACAGGAAAAGGGCATTATTACTCAAAATATAGCAAGCTGAATGAGATTCATTTTTCTTGAATGTTCCACTGCCCCCTCCCCCCCCAAAATTAAAGTCACACTGGGGAAATGAGAAGCAAAGCCCAGGGGGATGCTCACACACAGCAGGTGTATGTCATAGCTAATGAACCTTAGGAAACCCCCAATCTTTTAAGGAAACTACTAGCCAACCTGCATAAGTTTTATAGGAGAGGAGACATTATCTTTATTAGCCTAGTCGAAAAACAGAGCTGCCTTCTGTGCCCAAGTGTTGCACTATATCTTCCAAGGAAGTTTACTGTATAAATATACTTGAAAAGATATTCTAGAACAAAAATTAACATAAGACATGCAGCAATGACATGTTAGATTGTCTCCCACCAATGAGGAAACTGAAAATCCTCTTACGTTCATGACTTTACAAATGTAGTGTCCTTACAAATGTAGTGTCCTTACATGTCTTTACAAACGAGGTGCCAATTTTTTATCATGGTAGTAATATATAACATTGATTTTACTTATTGAATTTATCTAATGACAGGCATGACTCAAAGCATTTTTCATTAAATGAGTGCTCACTATAACCCTACAAGGTAAATATATTATTGTAATAATTTGATCAATAACAAAATCAAGTCACCAAAGAATTAAGTAAATTCATCAGAGTTGCACATCTTGAAAGTAATGGGTTTGAATATGAACCTAGGTTATCTGGCTTCAGGGTCAGGGTCATTATGCTTCAAAGATAAGCTTGCTTACGTTTTTCTCCAGAGCCTTATCTTTTTTTTTTTTTTTTTGAACTTTCATACAATAAGCAATGGCTCCCTCTAAATCATGGTTGGTTGATGTTCCTGGGAGATGGTTCTCCAGTGTCAACACAAAATACCTCCCATGTTCAAGAAGGCCCCTTGCAAAAGTTCGAACTTGCATTTCTAGGATTTCGGTTGAAACATAAAATATGCTATTCAGAGAAACGTGCTACATTTACAGGGGAAAGGGCAAACAGAGAAATTCTACCAGCATCACAGAACAGGGCAGAAAGAATGGGGGGAAACTTAATAATTCTTTCTCTGTCAAAATGTCAGTAGGAAGATCATCTTCCCATGACATAACTTTTATAAAACAACTGCCACAGATCATGTTAAAGAATCCTCCATGGATTGGCAATTATGTTTCTCTGGTATTTTTGTTCTCTATATTCCAACACTCAATCATACCATAAAATAAGCTTTTAAGCCAAAGAGAAGTAACTAAGAGCTACTTTTAATGACTTACAAACAGCAAATATCAGAGGAATTATTTTAAATTGGAAACCATGCTTAACTCCTCACATATCCTTTCCTCATATCATATTTAAACTTAATTAAAAAAAATTTTTTTATGTTCTACATTTGGTGTCGAAGATTGTCAATGCAATGGCTAATAACATTTGACTTTTCTCTATTCTGTCATGTACACATTTTCCTACTATAACTGACAAAAAAAAATCTAATTTATTCACTCAAATATCTATAATTAGGCACGCAAGTATTTAGTACTAGATTTATATAAGACTTCTAAAAAAGAACAAATAGGAGGTAAGCAGTATGAGAGAAATATGCAACCTGGAGCCATGGCTCACCTCTCAAATATACACAAAATAATTTGTGGACCCATGGAAAAATAGTAAAAGTCCTTGGGCCATCTGAAAAGAAAAATCTATTGCTTATATAGAGAGGAAGATGGAATGGAGTATATGCTGTCTACTCCAGCTCAGGTCCTTTGAGGCCACACCTGGTCAAGGAAATTCATAATACAAAATTCTTGACTTTCATGAAGTTTGTTTTTTGTTTTTTGTTTTTTTAATTTTATTTTATGTTATGTTAGTCACCATACAATACATCATTAGTTTTTGATGTGGTGATCCACGATTCACTGTTTTCGTGTAACACCCAGTGCTCCATGCAGTACGTGCCTTCCTTAATACCCATCACCAGGATAACCCAGCCCCCCACCCACCTCCCCTCTAAAACCCTCAGTTTGTTTCTCAGAGTCCATAGTCTCTCACGGTTCATCTCTCCCTCCGATTTCCCCCCTTCATTTTCCCCTTCCTTCTCCTATTGTCCTCCATGCTATTCCTTATGCTCCACAAATAAGTGAAACCATATGATAATTGACTTTCTCTGCTTGACTTATTTCACTTAGCATAATCTCCTCCAGTCCCATCCATGTTGATGTAAAAGCTGGGTATTCATCCTTTCTGATGGCTGAGTAATATTCCATTGTATATATGGACCACATGTTCTTTATCCATTCTTCTTTTGAAGGGCATCTTGGCTCCTGTCTTTTTATGGGTCCTGTCTTTTTATCCAATCTGCAACCCTGTGCCGTTTTACGGGAGCATTTAGGCCATTCACATTGAGAGTGATTACTGAAAGATACGAATTAATTGTCATTATGTTGCCTGTGAAGACCTTGTTTTTATAGATTGTCCCTGTAAATTTCTTTTCTATATCACTCTTGGGGTCTTTCTCCTTTTACAGAACCTCCCCTTTAATATTTTTTGCAGGACTGGCTTAGTGGTCACATATTCTTTCAGTTTCTGCTGGTCTTAGAAGCTTTGCATCTCTCCATCCATTCTAAATGACAGCCTTGCCAGATAAAGTATTCTTGGCTGCATGTTCTTCTCATTTTGTACCCTGAATATGTCTTGCCAGGCCTTTCTGGCTTGCCAGGTCTCTGTAGATAGGTCTGACGTTATTCTGATGTTCCTCCCTCTGTATGTAAGGAATCTCTTCCCTCTAACTGCCCTTAAGATGGTTTCCTTGGTTCTAAGATTTGCAAGTTTTACTATTACATGCCGGGGTGTTGGCCTATTTTCCTTGATCTTGGGAGGGGTCCTCTCTGCCTCTAGGACACGAATGTTTGTTTCATTCCCCACATTAGGGAAGTTCTCAGCTATGATTTGCTCAAATATATCTTCTAGTCCTCTCTCTCTCTCCACCCTCTCCGGGATTCCAATAATTCTGACATTGGAATGCTTCATGGTGTCACTTATTTCTCTGATTCTATTTTCATGGATTCTGAGTTGTTTTTCCCTGGCCTCCTCTTTTCCCTTTTTATCTATTAAATGGTCTGCCAGGTCACTAATTCGTTCTTCTGCCTCGCTTACCCTAGCTGTTAGACTATCTAAATTAGATCGGATCTCATTGATAGCATTTTTAAGTTCTGGCAATTCAGTCTTCATTTCTGCCCTTAGAGACTCTATGTTGCCATTAACTGATTTCTCCATTCTAGCTATTGTCTTCACAATTGCTACCCTGAATTCCATTTCTGACATCTTGGTTATATCTGAATCCATCTGTAAATCTGTGGCATAAGTCATAATCTCTGAGTCTTTCCTATTTTGGGTGTTCCTCCTCCTAGTCATTCTGTTGAGGGGTGGCTGAGGGAATGTATAAAATCCAAATTATTGACCACAACCCAAGCAAGATGCACCTGTTTTCTAGGGACCTTAGGGTTGCTGGCCTCTTGTTTCCCAGCCCGTCTTTTGGGGGAGGGGCCTGCTGTGCTGTTACTCAGGCAACCCTGTTTGGGCAGAGTTGCCCTGCCCCCTGTGGTGGGGGATGGGCTCAGTGGGAACCGGTTTTTTGGGGCTTTTGTTCTCTGGCAGCTTTCCCTGGTGGCTTTCCGCGTCTCTTCCAAGAGTCAGAGCAGAAGAGACCATTTCCAACCCTCTGCCTCAGAGCAGAGAGATCGCAGTCCGTTCTTCAGTGAGCTCTCCAGGCCACACTCTCTCCATTCCTGTCTGTGCTGCTATAAACTGCAGCGTCCTGGGTTGTGCGCCCCTCAGCAGCACTCCCAGTCCTGCCTCCAGGTTGGGGCATGTCTCTGCCCTTTGTGCTTCTAAAACTGCCAGCTGCCCCCAGTTCACACACACGGCCCCGCCACTCTGGTTTCTGTCCGGGGGCTGCCCTAAAGTCCTTTCCCCACTGCTACTGGTCTGCGAGTCTGTGCCCTGTCCCCAGCGCGGGAGGCTATCGCTCACTGGCGGTGTAGGATCCCCATGGCCAGGCTCCTGCCTACTGCCATTTTTCCTCCAATATCTGCCCATGGAATCACGGCTCCCCGCTTTGTATCTTGAAACCAAACGCCTGCGATATTCTGTTTGTAGAGATCCAGATCTTCTTACATGTCAGGCTGATTTTGTGGGTGTTCAGAGTGGTCTGGTAGATATCCAGCTCAATTCCACGGACCAGCTGGAATAGCGTCCCCTACTACTCCGCCATCTTTTTCACCACCATGAAGTTTGTTCCAAAATATCATGTCCCATCATTTATTAGTTATTCTTTTCAGTTATTTTATTTTATGTATATATTATATATATATAAATATATATATATACACACACATATATTCTTTTGCCTATTTTTTCAAGCATTAAGTTGACAAATTTCTGGCTTCTGATCAAGAATTCCAATAATATGTCTTTTCTGTATAGAATGATTTCTCAATGAAATCATCTCCTTTCCCTTCTACCATGCTTTATTTTGAGATTGAAACATTACAGCATACATAAATCTTTAAAATAACACACATAAATCTTTAAAAAATAAAATAAGATAAAACAAAACAAAACAAAATAACATACATAGATTCACTGAATGATAATTCCTAGTTCTTCTATTGCTTTGGTTTATCATGTAGATGAGTAACAGTTGATCATTCTAGATGTCAATTGAATATTACTCAATTTTGAAATTATATATTTAATATGTAACACACATTTATGAGTGTCTAGTACATGTTAAGTGATGTGTTTAGGCATGTTAAAAATAAAAGCTAAAGTTAACCAAAATACTTTATAAATTGTAAATTTTGAATGGGCTTTCTTAATTAAGAAAAATTACCAAAGTGGTAGATTGAGTGTAGTCACCTTAATAATCAATATGTCAGAGTTTATTAGAAACAATCAGATTTATGCAATTTCATCAAGACTAGGAAAGTTATTATTTTCAGGATCCAAGGGAAAAAAGTGTTTCAAGAAGAAAGAACACTGTTTTTATTTTAACCATTTTTAGACTTTTTTCCTTAAGAGGAAGTCTTTGTGAGTAATTATATGTGACAATTTAGCAATTGGTATGCTATTTTTAATTATTTTCACAGGCTGTTATTGGGAAGAAAATATTTGCTATATTTACAATACCAAATAATTGCATATTTTCAAACAAATGAGGGAAATACTTGTTATTTTTTACTTGCCATGTGCATAATTTTGGCACTGTGCATTCACATATGTTGAAGGCCCTATTTTTTTCTCATATTATCAGATAATTTTTCTGAGGCCAAAGGTTTAAAAAGATATAAAACATAATTATGAAATTAAAATATGAACCACGTTATTGTCATTACTACTTAGAACTATTCTTGTATATACTATTGTGCAATAGCACATCATGAAAATAGCCTTGTGCATAGAAAGTGCATGTTCTAATAATAAATATTAATCAATCCATATATATACTAAAAAAGGGATAAACCTGCAAGAAGTTGCATGCTTCTTCTTTTCCTTTTTTAAGCATAGTTGACATACCATGTTATATTAATTTCAAATATACAACATAGTGATTCCACAGTTCTATACCTTAAGCTACACTCACCATGGTGAATGTAGCTACTATCCACAACCATACAACATTATAAAATATTATTGACAATATTCCTGATGTTGTACTTTTCATCTTTGAAACTTATTAATTTTATAACTGGAAGTTTGTACCTCTTAATCCCCTTCTCCTATTTCACCCATCCCTCACACACCTCCCTCTGGCAACTACCAGTTTGTTTTCAGTATTTATGATTCTGTTTCTGTTTGTTTGTTCATTTGTTTTGTTTTTTAGATTCCTCATATAAGTGAAATTATGTGTTATTTGTCATTCTATGTCTGACTTATTTCATCTAGCATAACACCCTCTAGGTCCATCCATGTTGTCACAAAGAACAAGATTTCATTCTTTTGTATGGCTAAGTCATATTCCATGGTATGTATATACTGATGCTGCTTCTATCCTAAATTTACTTCCCATTCTGAAGTAACTGAACTTGGCTTTTAGCCATCCATGAAGAGTAAATTTATTCCTACACAACAAAAAGCTGAAAAGACTGATCTTTTCTTTTATGAGAAAATAAATGTTCACAAAACAAAAAGTGTGTTACATTGTGTTTGAATTTATGCCTGATAAACTATCAGGAATCAGCTTTTAAAAAATTGTGCTGTAACAGAGGAAGAAATTATGCATCTTAATGTCATCAAGGAAAATTTAGCCATTATAGGATTTGAAAAAAACATATTTTAATAAAATTTAGTTAAGTTTCCATATGAAACACTGACAATCAGTATTTAAAATCACTATTATTCTTCAGACTAAGAACTGTGTTATGGCTTATGCAATCATCTGAAGAATGTTTATAAATCAAT
Source organism: Phoca vitulina (assembly GCF_004348235.1). Classification (NCBI taxonomy): domain Eukaryota; kingdom Metazoa; phylum Chordata; class Mammalia; order Carnivora; family Phocidae; genus Phoca; species Phoca vitulina. The sequence goes on along the minus strand of NW_022589710.1, from coordinate 15,930,621 downwards.
TTAAATGATATGTACAAAACAAAAGCAAAATATAGAATATAGTAACAGCACAACACTTATTTTTTTCAGGAATATATATTTTTAAAAGTTATTAAAAATATGTACTCTTAAAAATCTGAAGAATACATATTTATTTAAAATTTATATATTTATTTTAATTGATGTATATACATGAAAAACACAGAGCTTAAATGTTTAGTTAATTCCCACAATTGTATACACCCTTGTATTCATCACCCCAGACACGAGAAAGAATATATCTATCCTCTCAGAAAGCCCATCGATGTCCCTTTCCAGTAATCCCTGCCCCCCTCACAGGAGCAACCACTAACTAATTTCCATCATTATAGATTAGTTTTCCCATTAGAATTCATATAAATGTAATCACACAGTATACTCTTCCTTTCTGACTCATTTCTTTTGCTCAACATAAACTTTTCAATATTAAATCATGTTATCTGGGGTATTATGTGTGTATTATCTTTATTGTTAAATAAAAACTATTGTAATGAACATACCAGCATGTGTTTATACATTCTTTCTTTGATGGGCATCTGCATTCTTTTTTCTATTCTTGGGTTAACTCTAAATCAGGATGCTTTTAACATTAGAGTACAAGTCTTTATGCAGACATATGTTTTCTTTCTTTTGAGCAAATAACTAAAAGGAAGATTGTTGAGTAAACAGGTAGATGTGTGTTGAACTTTATTAGGAATTATGAAATCATTCTACAATGTGTGTGCCATTTTATACTCCCATTAGTGATACTGAGCGTCCAATTGCTCCATATTCTCATCAGTATTTGGTTTGGTCAGTACTTTTGTTTCTTTGCCTACTTACTCTGTTGGGTCTATAGTGTTATCTAAATGTGATTTTACATTGAATTCTCTAATGGCTAGTAATGCTGGGAAACTTTCTTATGCTTTTTGGACATTGCATTATTTCTAATAAAGTAACCATTCAAAATTTTTATTCACTTATTAATTGGGTTGTTTATCTTTTGTTGTTGGATTGGAGTTGTTTATATATTCCAAATGCAAATCTTCTTTCACAGGCATATATTGTGAATACTTTCTTCTAGCTTAAGTCTTATCATTTCTTTTTTTTAAATAATGTCCTTGGATGAGCAGAGGTTTTTGATTTTTATAAAGCCCAATTTCATGGGTTTTTTTTCTTGTAAGGTTATTTCTTCTTTAAGTGCTATCTGAAAATATTTTTAATGCTAATTGCACAAAGCAATTCTCTATTTCAAAACTATGTATCCTGCCATCTTGCTATAGTGTTATGCAAATTCTGGTAGTGTTGGGTGGAATCAATAGGATTTTCTACTTATTATTTCATATTGACTATAAAAATGAAGGAAGCTTCACCTCTCCTTTTATAATAGCTTCATTGGGATAGAATTTAATACCATGAACTTCACCCAATTAACGTATACAATTCAAAGGTTTTTAGAATATTTACAAAGTTGTGCAACTATCACCATAGTCTAATTTTAATACATCTCTTTAAAATTTTGTCTTTGTTATCTTTTTATTACCTTACTGCACTAAGGTTTACAGTAAAATATTAAATAGAGATGGTGAGAATAGATATCTTGATTTTTTTGTGATCATAGGGAGAAAGAGTTTAGTCTTTTACTATTAAGTATGATGTGTCCTGTAGTTTTTCTTTATAATATCTTTTATCAGTTTTTTGGTGTATTTATGTTGAAATTTTTAATTTCGATAATCTTAAATCTTATAGACAAAAACTATACTCTATAAGTTATTCACCAATTCTAAGAAACTCAAGTTTTTTTGTTTTCTGTTTTTTTTTTAAGAAGTGCATGCAATCTTATTGACTATAAAAATACAAAACAGGGATGCCTGGGTGGCTCAGTTGGTTGAGCGACCTACTCTTGATTTGGGCTCAGGTCATGATCTCTGGGTCATGGGATAGAGCCCCAAGTCAGGTTCTGTGCTCAGCGTGAAGTCGTGAAGTCTGCTTATCCCTCTCCCTCTGCTTCTCCCCCACTCACACTCCCTCTCTCCCCCCCTTCTCTCACTCTCTCAAATAACAAACTAATAAATAAATAAAATCTTTAAAAAAATACAGAAACAAAAAATTACAATTATAAATTTTTTCTTCATATATTCATTTATATTAATATATGCAAATAAACTTATTAAATAATGTGTGCACTTGATGAAAAAATGGTATCTCAGATGGGCTAATAATGAAAAACAAGAGCTCCTTGGCTCTCACCCTACCTAGTTTGTAAATTCAGGGAAACATTTCATGTTTCAGGTATTTTATTTAATATATATCTCTAAACCATATGTTTATATCACTATTTCTTGACTTAATTACTTTTAGGCATTTTCTATTAATTCCCTGATATAATATCTGAGGGTATATCATAAACCATCTCTTTCTTTCACCTTTGCATTATTGTTATATCATGATTTTTAATTGTCCCATTCATTTTATATATAAATGCTAAAAATTTATTTATTTTTCCATTATTTCTTAAAAGCATATATGGACTTCTAACTTTATTAAGCAAGGTTATTTCTTTTTTCCTTTCTATTTCTACTTTTACATTGTCAGGTTTACTATCATTTATGTACAGTTGTGTATTTGTTACTTTGTCTATGGGTTGCCACTAAGTGTTCACAATACACTCAAAATAACTGTTTTTATGTTACAATGACTTTTAAATAGTTACTTAACAGGCAAGTATTGTGCAAGGATTGCGTTTTTTTCTAATACAGGATTTTGTGTTTCCTGGAGTTTTAAATTCCCATTATTTTTTTTTTAATTAGAATTAACATCTTTATCATCTTTTTAAGTCCTATCATATTGTCAAGGATGATATAAAAATCTCTGGACTCCCCTTTGTTCCTTGATCTTTGTATCATGGTGCCCTAAATATTTATGTTTCTATCTAAGACAATTATTCTTTGTAAATATTAAACATCTCATAGATTTTTTTTTTTCCCCCTCAGGTTTTGTGCTTCTTCTTTCTTGCTTTACATTTATATTTTGCAAAAGAAGATCCTTAAGAAATTTCCTAATAAAGAGTGTGTAGGAAATGAAATTTCTGAGACCTTGCATGTCTGAAAATATTATTCATTTTTCCTAACACTTGATTAACAGATTAGCTGGACACATTATCCTTAACCTAAAATAAATTTCCTTCAGGCTATTGAATTAATTGCCCCATGGCATGCAAAGTTTCTGAAGGTCATTCCTTTATCAATAATATTTTTCACCTTCTGAAACTTCTGATATGTTTATCATGGATGTTCTGAAAATTTATAATATGTCAATAAGCATATTATTTAGTTTTTGGACTAGGCATTTACTAAGTTCAATATAATTTAATATGCTCATCCTTCAGCTCTAGGAAATGCTTTTACTATTTTTGAAAATTTTATATTTCTGTCTATTTCCATCTAGATATTCTACATGTCAGATTGGATTTCTAAAGTTTAGATTGTATCTTCATGTTTTCTAGTCTTAGTTGTATATATTTATTTCTTTTTCTTTCTGTTCTTCTTTTGAAGATATTTCATCAACTTAAACTACATATTTTACCAGAATTTCAATTTATAAAATAGGTTAATGTTTTATTATTACTTTTAATATTCTTTACTCGTTGTAGATACACTATTTCCATTAATATCTCTAAGAATGTCTTAGGGTTTTTTATTTTTTTTATTTTTTGAAAGATTTATTTATTTATTTGAGAGAGACAGAAAGAGAGAGCAGAGGGGTGAGGGTCAGAGGGGAGGGAGAGAAATCTTCAAGCAGACTCCCCACTGAGCATGGAGCCCAGCATGGAGCTCGATCCCAGGACCCTGAGATCATGACCTGAGGTGAATTCAAGAGTTAGACATTTAACCAACTGAGCGACCCAGGAGCCCCTAGGGGTTTTTTTATTCTTATGTTTCTCTGAAGATTGTATTTTGTTTAATTTGAACTATATGTTTTGTATTTCAACTTATCCTAAAATACCATGTTATTCTACACATACATAAGAATGAGTAAATAAATGTGGTTGTAAATGTGATTTTGTAGGGCTGGTCCAGAGATCTTCACCTTTGGCCAATTGGTCAAAATAAAATGTTCACTAATAATTGTTTCTATTTCCTTGGTGTTAGTCATGATCTCTCCCCTTTCATTCATAATTTTATTAATTTGGGTCCTTTCTCTTTTCTTTTGGATAAGTCTGGCCAGTGGTTTATTGATCTTATTAATTCTTTCAAAGAACCAGCTTCTAGTTTCATTGATCTGACCTACTATATTTCTGGTTTCTAATTCATTGATCTCTGCTCTAATCTTAATTATTTCTCTTCTAATGCTTGGCTTAGGCATAGTTTGTTGCTTTTTCTCCAGTTCTTTAAGGTATAAAGTTAGTTGGTGAACTCAGGATTTTTCTATTTTTTTTTTTGAGCGAGGCTTGGATGGCTATGTATTTCCCCCTTGGGACTGCCTTTGCAGTATCCCATAGGTATTTTGGACTGATGTGTTTTCATTCTCATTGGTTTCCATGAATTGTTTAAGTTCTTCTTTGATTTCCTGGTTGATCCAAAGATTCTTGAGCAGAGTGGTCTTTAGCTTCCAAGTGTTTGATTTTCTTCCAAACTTTTTCTTGTGACTGAGTTCCAGTTTTAAAGCATTATGGTCTGAGAATATGCAGGGAATAATCTCAGTCTTTTGGTATCCGTTGAGACCTGATTTGTGACCCAGTATGTGGTCTATTCTGGAGAAAGTTCCATGTGTGCTTGAGAAGAATGAGTATTCTGTTGTTTTAGGTGGAATGCTCTGTATATATCTATGAGGTCCATCTGGTCCAGTGTGTCATTCAAAGTTCTTGTTTCTTTGTTGATTTTCTGCTTAGATGATCTGTCTATAGCTGAGAGTAGAAACAATTATTAGATATTATTATCAACAACTATATGCCAATAAATTAAGCAACCTGGAAGAAACAGATGCCTTTCTGGAAACCTATAAACTACCAAGACTGAAATAGGAAAAAATTGACAACCTGAATAGGCCAATAACCAGTAACGAGATTGAAGCAGTGATCAAAAACCTCCCAAAAAACAAGAGCCCAGGGCCTGATGGATTCCCTGGGGAATTCTACAAAACACTCAAAGAAGAAATAATACCTATTCTACTGAAGCTGTTTCAAAAAATAGAAACAGAAGAAAGCCTCTAGACTCATTCTATGAGGCCAGCATTACTTTAATCACCAAACCAGGCAAAGACCCCATCAAAAAGGAGAATTTCAGACCGATATCCCTGATGAATATGGATTCCAAAATTCTCAACAAAATCCTAGCTAATAGGATCCAACAATACATTAAAAGGATCATCCACCACAACAAAGTGGTACTTATCCCCGGGATGCAGGGGTGGTTCAACATTCGCAAATCAATGTGATAGAACACATTAATAAGAGGAGAGAGAAGAACGATATGGTCCTCTCAATTGATGCAGAAAAAGCATTTGACAAAATACAGCATCCTTTCCTGATTAAAACTCTTCAGAATATAGGGATAGAGGGAATATTCTTCAAGTTCATAAAATCCATCTATGAAAAACCCACAGCGAATATCATCCTCAATGGGGAAAAGCTGAGAGCCTTTCCTTTAAGATCAGGAACACGACAAGGATGCCCACTCTCGCCACTATTGTTCAACATAGTACTAGAAGTCCTAGCAACAGCAACCAGACAACAAAAAGAAATAAAAGGTATTCAAATTGGCAAAGAAGAAGTCAAACTCTCTCTTTGCAGATGACATGATACTTTATGTGGAAATCCAAAAGACTCCACCCCCAAATTACTAGAACTCATCCAGCAATTCAGTAATGTCGCAGGATACAAAATCAATGCACAGAAATCAGTTGCTTTCTTATACACTAACAACGCAACTGTAGAAAGAGAAATTAGAGAATTGATTCCATTTACAACAGCACCAAAAACCATAAGATACCTCAGAATAGATCTAACCAAAGAGGTTAAGGATCTATACTCTAGGAACTACAGAACACTCATGAAAGAAACTGAAGAAGACACAAAAAGATGGAAAAACATTCCATGCTCATAGATCAGAAGAATAAACATTGTTAAAATGTCTACACTGCCCAGAGCAATCTATACCTTCAATGCCATCCCGATCAAAATTCTAATGGCATTTTTCAAAGTGCTGGAACAAACAATCCTAAAATTTGTATGGAATCAGAAAAGACCCCAAATCACCAAGGAAATGTTGAAAAAGAAAAACAAAGCTGGGGGCATCACATTGCTGGATTTCAAGGGTTCTGGGATCGAGGCCCACATCGGGCTCCATGCATAGTGTGGAGTCTGCTGGAGATTCTCTCTCCCTCTCCTTTTCCCTCTCCCCCCCCACTCTGTTCCTTCCCCTGCTCTCTCTCTCTCTCTCAAATAAATAAAAATAAAATCTTAAAAAAAAAGGAGTTGGATTGCCTGGGTGGCTCAGTCAGCTAAGTGTCTACCTTCAGCTCAGGTCATGATCCTAGGGTCCCGGCTCCCTGCTCAGCAGGGAGTCTGCTTCTCCCTCTTCCTCTACCCCTCCCCCGTTCCTGCTCTCTCTCTCTCTCTCAAATAAATAAATAAAATCTTTAAAATAAAAATAAAAATAAAATGTCCACTGCATTGGAAACTCTTAAATGTCAAAATCCTGAGGGTTTGTGTTTTTGTTTTTGTTTTTTGTAAGAGACTTTTATTTTTGCCTGACTGCAAAGTGTTCTAAGTTATCAGCAATACAGTAGTCTGATATTTTATATATTGACTTCCAACTGATTCTTTATTCTTAATCTTACATGTCAATTCCACTTTTTATATTGCATGTTCATTTTCTCAAAGTTCTAAGTGCCTTCAGTGGGGCACATACTCAGTTGACTCCTTCATGACAGATAGTACTCACTTTTTACTCTCAACTAGAAACTCCTCAGCCTTACTTCCAGCTTATGAACTCTTTTATTTTTTTTATTTTTTTTATTCTTTATTTAAATTCTAGTTAGCTAGCATATAGTGTAATATTGGTTTCAGGAATACAATTTAGTGATTCATCACTTACATATAACACCCAGTGCTCATCACAAGTGCCCTCTTTAACACCCATCATCCATTTAGTCCATCCCCCTCCCACCACCACTCCTGCCAAGGAATCAATCCCATTTACAATTGCACTAAAACACATAAGATACCTAAGTATCTAGGTATCTAACCTAACCAAAGAGGTAAAAGATCTGTACTCTAAATACTATAAAACTCTGATGAAAGAAATTGAAGATGACACAAAGAAATGGACAGACATTCCATGCTCATGGATTGGAAGAACAAATATTATTAAAATGTCTATACTACCCAAAGCAATCTACACATTTAATGCAATCCCTATCAGAATATCAACAGCATTTTTCACAGAGCTACAACAAACAATCCTAAAATCTGTATGGAACCAGACAAGACCCCAAATAGCCAAAGCACATCACAATTCCAGACTTGAAGCTATACTACAAAACTGTCATCAAGATAGTATGGTACTGGCACACACACAGACACAAAAAAGCCCACATAGATCAATGCAACTGAATAGAAAACCCAGAAATGAACCCACAACTATATGGTCAACTAATCTTTGACAAAACAGAATATCCAATGGAAAAATGACAATCTCTTCAACAAATGGTGTTGGGAAAACTGGACAGTGACAGGGAGAAAAATGAAACTGGACCACTTTCTTAAACTATACACAAAAATAAATTCAAAATGGAGGAAAAACCTAAATATGACACTAGAAACCATCAAAATCCTAGAAGAGAACACAGGCAGCAACCTCTTTGACACTGGCCTATGAACTCTTTTAAATGGCAGTTTGTTCTGGTTTTATATCCCTTCTTTACATTCTCATAAACTTACACCATTTACAATATTTCCGTATTATCATTTGTGATCTTTGGAGAGAATTTTTTTGCTAATCATTAGGAATAGAAAGTTAATTTTTACTTTTTAAGTGGAAGACTTCCTTCTGTAAAAGAAAATAAAAGCCATAATTATAAAAATAAAGAACTTTACGATCATGTTGTCCACAGTCTACTATTTATACTTTCATTCAAAAATATTAATAAATATTAATGTTGACCCACTCAATATTCTTGGTTATTATTAAGATTTTTAATTATTCATATTTCATCTGCTTCTTTGGATCCTATATATTTAAACATTTAATGTCAAGAATGCTGCAACTCTCAACACAACTTAGTGGTTAAAAAATACATTTATATAAAAAAGGCAGAAAGTGGAAAAAAATCCATCTGGTTAGGTAGTTTATTTTATGAAAATTTCTAAACAACAATAGCTTTAAATTACTGAATATTTTTTGCACATCAGACATGCCTAGTGTTTTGCATTCATTATCTCACTTTAATTTTTCTAGTAGAACTGAAATTATGAAATCTTACTCTCATTTAAAGATGCAGAACCTTAGTCTCCTAAAAAACATGTTCCAGGCTACAAAGCACATAAAGGTCAAAGTAGAAATGGGAACACAAGATAACAGCTTCTGCAATTCTTGCCACAATAGAATATCACACATTATATTAAGATGTATTAAATTCAAATAATATTTAAATAAATTTATCATTAGTTTTCTGTAAACTTGTGAATAAATGTCATATGAGCTGATAAAAACAGGATTCTAAAATGGTATGCAATAACTATATTTTTTAAATGACGAGGTAGCAAAATATAAAGCATATTTAAATATTTATTTTCTAATTGAAAGAATAACTTTACATTTAATTATGTTGATAATGAATTTCAGCTGTCAGGTTTTCTAGCATCTCTTCACTTTCAAACACATAAACAACATAAATATAAAGCAATCGAAGTATTTTATTTGAAATTGAGCCAACTATAAAGATGTCAAACATGAAAAAATGCATGTGTCCACTAGAGCAGAAAAGATGTGGTGTGATTAAAATATAGTCACAAAAACAATAGGAATGCATTTGCACACTTACATAGTAAAGCCATCATTTCTTGTTCATTAAAACAAATAAGGGTAACAAACTTTGAAAAGCTATAATCAAAAATTTTTACTCTTGCTTGTGCCTAACACATTCATAGTGAAGTTAGTTGTTCCTGGAATTGTACATATATGGACAGGAAAGTAAAGTAATCTGGCAGTGTATAACTTGATGCAGAACAGTCATGTAGGTATTTTTGATTGCATAACTCCTGAAGTGTTGCTTTAGAGAATGAACTTTTCTGCAAGTGACATGCAATGGGGTAAAAAGAAAGTTTCCACTGAAAAATGCTCATCCTTTTCTGCATTCATTATATCCTAGATTGTTGAATTTTTCAGGGCTTATTTTTTCCTATTTCCACTCCAACTATGCTCTTTTTTGTAACGCAGCCACATTAGCAGACACAGCTTTACACTCTTCATGCTGACAGAGATGCTGAAAATATTGTTGCTAAGCAACTGGATGCTGCACATTGGAACTCCATTTTTTCTGATGAAAGTGACAGGAGAAAGATAGCAACATCAATAGCTTTCTGATTTTTTTTTAACTTAACAGCTGCAGTGAAAAGAGAAGATGATAGGCACAATGAAAGAAAAAATCAGAGAAGGCTGAAAAAGAGGAGGTCTAGACATAAAGAAAAGAACTGTGGAAGAAACCCTAAGAGGAGATTTGATTCATAGAAATGGATGGAAAAAGTATTAGAAACTAATCCAGAAAATAAATAAGAACTGTGTATATAGAAACTGTTTTTGTAAACTAGATGCTCTGCTAAGGAAGAAAACCAAAACTTAATACAAAGTGTTGATCCCAAAATTGAATGAGTTAGTGCATGGAAACTTCCCTAACCCTTCCAGATTCCATCTCTTTTCTCTTATATTAAGCTTCCAGGTATGACTTTTATTTCAGAATCTGAAATCATGTCTGAAGTGAACGTTTCTGGCCTTTGAAATCTGCCAGATGGTAAAAAATAAGACTCTGAAGGAATAATAAAAAGTTAACAGGGATAGATAGCTTTGAGTTTCTCCAAGGAATTGAAAATCTGCACTCTTATTCAGCCTAATGAAGAGAGACTATCTAAGTAATAATGGCTTAGAAAGAAAGAAAAGAAAAGCCTCTGAATGGGTTTGAATGCAATTAGATAAGTACTAAACTGCAGAAAATGCAGGAATCATAGTGATGATAGATAGATGACTTACTTCATTTCAACTTGAGTAATTATAAAATCAAGCCAATGTTGTAAAAAGAAATTGGCATAAATACAACTAACTGTAAGATTGTAAGACAATAAAAGGCTACAAATTTATCCACTTGAGATATTTCAGATATGCATTTGATTCCCGGTTTAAAACTTTCTATGTGTTATTTAACTTTTCTGAACTTCAGTTTATGCCTCTGTAAAATGGCAATGACACCTAATTTTTAGGGTTTGAGTTATAAATGAAGTATTACGCTGAACACCTACCACATGTTCTGATTTCTTTCACCAAAAAGTGCAATATATTAAAAATGCTTATAGTATAAAATAAATTATTGACTATGAAATGTGTCAATTTTCATTAATCTAGACTATCAGTATTGTTGGACACTCTCCCACTGTTGGTTGAGCTGAGCAGCTAAGAAACACTACTCATTGGAAATCTAAAGCAATAATTTTTTGAATTTATTTTTTTAAAGAGAGAGAGAGTGCATGTGCGAGCCCGGTGGGGCAGAGGGAGGGAGAGAATCTTTTTTTTTTTTTTTTAAGATTTTATTTATTTATTTGACAGAGAGAGATACAGCGAGAGAGGGAACACAAATGGGGGGGGTGGGGGAGAGAGAAGCAGGCTTCCCGCCAAGCAGGGAGCCCGATACCGGGCTTGATCCCAGGACTCCGGGATCATGACCTGAGCCGAAGGCAGATGCTTAACCACTGAGCTACCCAGGCGCCCCGGAGGGAGAGAATCTTAAGCAGGTTCCATGCTGATGCAGAACACTCAGAATGCTGAGCATGGAGCCTGATCTGGGGCTTGATCTCATGACCCTGAGCCAAAATCAAGAGTCAGACGTAAAGCAGTAATGTTTAATGAAAAAAGTCTTCTTATTCTTCATTTGGCAAAAAAAAAAAAAAAAATGAAGGCAGAACTGAAATTTTCATTGATGAAATAATGATAGCCCTAACTCTTCAATTTTTAAATGTCTGGATTACAAAGGTAGTTTGGGAACTTTATCCATTCTGGTCAATCCACCCCCATCTTGAAATGGTGATTGTTACATGTCTGTGACAAGGTAAAAGAAAATTAGAAACCTATGGAAGAGAAATCGCACACTATTGATTGCATTCTGATTATCTTTGTGCCAGTTAGTTCCTGGCTTGGGTTGCTATCGATTGCTCTTGGTCCTCGTATTGTATGTTCCTAGGACATGACTCCTACCATTCAAGAGAAAGTGCATACAACTAGGCAATCTGATTCTGGAAGCCAGATCCTTTAACTGGAGGCTTGAAGGTATTATAAATAAGAAAATCACCAACCTCTTCAAGTTAAAGATTAGAAATATACCATAAACAAGAAAAAAATAGAAAAAGAGGTGTTGGCATGTGGGCAAAATAAAAATAGCATCCTGAGAAGTATTTAACATATTTTTCAAAATTCTGTATAATTACATAATTCATTTTTCCTAATAACCTAGAGATATAAGCTACTTTTTATATTTACTGTTAGTAAAGATATCTAGGTAATCTAGACTGTCTTCAGCAAGCCCTTATTTTTCTGCTTTCTAAATCTGTTTTGTTTTAGCTTGTGTTACTCTGCTTTGGTGGTTTGTGAGGTGTCCTTCACCCCACTCAAGATTCAAGAGCAATTTTTTTCATTCATCAATTAAAACACCTTTAATTTTGCTAAACAAAATCATTGTTCTCTATTTAATCCTCATCCAACTCTCAGAAAACTATTATTACAGTCAGTTGATAGATAAGTAGCTGAGAAAGTAGCTCCTCCAAGGCCACAATTAGGAAGGGGGGAAAACCAACTCATACGACCTGCCCCTCCCCCAAAAAACATGTTTTTAGTTATGCTAAATAGCAAATTAAGGGGTTGCCATAACTAGCATTTTGTGAATTTCACATGCTGCTTTTCAAATCTCTAATAATGTTCATGCTTGACTCCTATTCCTTTTGACATCATAACATATTTAAGAGGTTGTGTTTGTTTTTACCAATATCAGAAATTATTTTCTTCTTGTATAAGTAACTCTACTCCTTTCTATTAATTAATGTTAATATTAATGTCAATGAGTGACATGGTAGCAAGTGAGAATGCCTGGTTCTATCTCTGGAACCTAATATGTACTTTACTTTCTTCTGTTTTCCTCAGGTACATTTAATCAAGTGCTTCCTTCTATCTAATTTGCTCACATCTTTGGGAATATGAAGATGAATGTGAATTAAAATGAGTCCCTAATTTTGAGGAACTCTCCAGCTTGTAAAGGGCAATAAATTTGAAAGCAAGTAAGTTCAAGAGACTGATATTAGATTATAATCATTGAATATATGAATGTGATGATTAATTTTATGTGTCAACTTGACTGGGACACAGGGTGCCCAAATATTTGGTTAAACATTCTGGGTGTGTCTATGAGGATATTTCTGGATGAGATTAACATTCAAATCAGTAGACTGAATAAAGTAGATTGCTCTCCTCAATGTGGGTGGGCCTCATCAGATCTGTTGGAAGCATAAATAAAAAAGACAAGCAAGGTAAGAGAGAATTCTCTCTTTGCCTAATAGCTTAACCTGGGACATTAGTCTTCTCCCACCCTCAAACTGGGGCATCAGTGTTCCAGGTTCTCGGGCCTTTGGACTAAGACTGGAACTACACCACTGGTTTTCCTGGGTCTCCAGCTCACAGATGGCATATCGTGGGACTTCTCAGCCTCTATAATTCACAGAGGACAGGTGAGGGGATAAATAGAGCAGGTCTTGCATGATAAACCACTCTATCATTCCAACCCCCTCTAAGCCTTTGGATACCTTTCTAAATACCTTCTGACATTTAAATTTACTATAGGTCATTCTTGGGTTGGTAATCCAGTCAACCAAGCAAGCAAACTACTAGAGTCATTACCAGCTCCTCCTACCCACTGAGTCTAGAATCTCTGTTTATGATGCCATATCAATAAATGTGTGCTGATTCAACTTATATTCTTTACACTCTGATCTCATATCCTTAGCATCCACAGATTTCTGTTACTTTAAATTGGCAAAGTCATGCAATTCTGTTGTTATGTAACATTATCTTCTTAAGGTTCGCATTTGTATCTCACTGTTGAAGGCATGCTGGGAATTCAGTCTTGTTACAGATATAGAAGTAAGGAAAATGTGGTGGGAATAGGTACTGAGGAGGATTAGCAATCTCTTGTGGGACCAGGTCTTCAGGCAAGCGAAGAGTATCATCCATATGGAGAGTATGGAAGGGCTGCTTCTGCAGGCAAAGAAATTTCAGTAAGATTTAAGAGTTCAAGGTCCCTCCCTAGCTTCATTGGAATCTGCCCATATGGATGCATTCTGATTTTCAAGATCTTATCCCTTCCTGAGATATATTACATGTTTAGAAATAAAATTTGCTTGTAAGCCAGCCACTTGCAGGATTCGATTTTGGATATTGTTTTCAGAAATCTCTGCCTCATGGCTACAAAAGATAAGTGCTTGTTTTAGAGTAGTCACAGAAGCTTTCAGGTCCCCTATGCAGATCTTGAGTTGAGAACTAACTATTTTTTTTTAAAGATTTATTTATTTATTTGAGAAAGAGAGAGAGAGAGAGAGAAAGCACAGTGGGGGAAGGGGCAGAAGAAGAGAATTTTAAGCAGATTCCCCGCTGAGCCGAGAGCCTGACACAGGGTTTGATCCCACTAGCCATGAGATCACTACCTGAGCCGAATGCAAGAGTCAGATGCTTAACCAACTGAGCCACCCACGTGCCCCAAGTTGAGAACTAACTTAAGGCCTTGAGCTTAAGATCTTCTTACCACGTGTTCTCTAGTGCACTTATGAGATGCTAATATAATCCTTATATTTACTAGCATTTCCTATGGCAAAATGCTTTGTCACCAGGAATTTTACCTTTTGGAGATAGACACTTGCACTAATTATCAACAGGTAGTAATTTACCACTGCATGTCATAAGCTACCATTGTGTTCTTTATCACTGAAGAGTCATTAATGCCATTAAATCTTAGGTCAATTTCAGATAGCGTAAAAGGAATTCAAAGAACACATAATTAAGATTCTGTTCTATCAGAAGCACTATCAATGCCAAATTTTGTATTAGTCAGAGTTCAATAAAAGAAACATAACCACTCCTACATATGAAGTGAGCGAAGCATCGAAGGGATTTGACATTATGCAATTGTGGCAGAGGTTAAACTATCTCTTTACAGCTGCTGTCTTTATGTCTGATGCTGGAGGTTGAAGTCCAAAGAATATGAAATCATATGTAAATAAGGGGAGAGTAGAGACAAGTTTAATCCCACGAGAATGAGCTGGGATCCATGACCACAAGCAATCTGGAATCCCTAAAGAAAGACTGGAGATTCATGTTCATCTTATCATCTCCAACATTGTTAACTCGGTGTCCTAAATTTAGAAGGTGGAATCTGGGTGTCCTGAAGGAGAAGTTGGAGTGTGTCTTTACAGTGCTAAGTACACAGCTGGTCCAGGAAGCAGAGAAGCTGAAAGAGGTAGATCAGTTGTTGGCCCAAACTCTCCCACCTCAATGAGGTAACCTCCCAGATAAGCAAAGAAGCGTGAGATACAAACATCTTCCCCAAACTTGCAAGCATTAAAAAAAAAAAAAAAAAGTGTTTTACTTCACTACTGATTGCCAAAATCTCATGAAAAAAAAAAAAAAAAAAAAGTCTCTTCTCACCCAGGCTAACTAGAAACACATAGGGAAGGGAATTGGGGGAAATGTAGTTTTGTCTAGCCAAATTGACACATTACAAAGAGAGTACTGTAGAGAAGCCAGCTTAGTCACACACAAGTAAGCATTCCCAATAACAAGCCAATTAATCAAATTTACAAATTACCAGTATGTTTACCATAACCTGTGTTCATAACTGCATGTTAGAACCTTTCCCTTTGGGTTCCTTTAAATATACATTTTCTGGTATTGTTTTTATAGAAATCTTCTGCCAGTCTTGCATCAAACATTGTATCAATTTGTAGATAATCTCTCTTCTGTCTAGAGTTTCTTTTCTTTTTTTTTTTTAGAGGGGCGGGGGGCAAAGGGAAAGGGAGAGAGAGAATCTTAAGCCCAGCGCAGAGCCCAACAAGGGGTTCAACCTCATAACCCTGAGATCATGACTTGAGCTGAAATCAAGAATTGGATGCTTAACCAACTGAGCCACCCAAATGCCCCTATCTAGAGTTTCTTCTACTATTTCTCATTGATATATTTTACCACTGTGTATTTAGATATGGAATTAATACTTATTAACCTTTTAGGACTTAAGTGTATCTTTTCAGTCTGGAGATATGTGACTTTCATCAAGTCATTAAAATTGGCTGCCATTATTTTATTTAACATGGCTTCTATCATGTCCTGTGGTCATTCTTGGGGCTGTTCACAAAAACACTTCTCCTTTCTGTACATGTTAGAATTGCATGTCACATTACTCCAAAGTTAGGATTGGTCAAGGTACTCTGCAAAAAGTGGCATGTATCACCTCTTAGGTCAGTCTTTAAGGTCCAGGGTTTAATTTGCTTTGGCTCTTACCCCCGTGTCAGGAAAAGTGGCATTGCTCCAGGTGTTAGAAATTCCATTAATTTATGTGGATAACTGGGATAACTGGAGATGACCTTCATGAGTGGCCTATACATCAAATCTCCTAAAGGTAGTCTTCTGATTTCTATATCCTGCATTTCTTTTGGTAAGATAGCCCTTAATTCTTACTATTAAATAGCTCCCTCTGCTTTCACTTCTGCTTTCTTAATTTAAAGATTGGCTGATAAATTGACATTTTATAAAATATGCTGGAAATTTAAGGAGTAATGAACATAAAATCTATCACATACATGTCTCATAAAAAGTAAGATATAAATATCTTGAAAACTTTTTACCTGGCAGGGATGTTTAAGGGCTAAAAATTGCCTCGGGGCTAAAAGTTGCCAAAAATCAGATGACTACCTCTGTACACTATATGCACCATTTGTATAGACCTCACCTATATTTTCTCATACCATCTAGATCTGTTCTGTCCAACACAGTAATCACTAGTCACATGTAGCTATTGAGCATGTAAAATGTGGCCACTCCAAATTCAGCTGTGTTTTAAATATAAAATATACATTGGATTTCAAAACCTTCAGATGAATAAAAAAAATGTGAAATATCTCCATATCAATTTTTTACACTGAGTACATGTTGAAATAATAGCTTACATATAATTGTTTAAATAAAATATATAATAAATATTAATCACATTATGTTTCTATTTTAGTTTTAAGTATTTCTATGAAAAATATCTAAGTTTTGTATTTGACTTTCATTACATTTCAACTAAATAGCATTAGTCCAGACTTTAAAGGTCAAATATTTCTATTATGTATAGAATAATTTCTTATGAATTTTTCATTAAGTAGTCACTGTACCAAAATTCTAACAGTGTTTAGTACTCCTTCTTAAAGAAAATTTCTTTAAGAGATTTATTTACTAATGAATATAAATTAATCTTTATATATTTTCACAGATTCTATAAGGGTAGTTTTTTTTGCTTATTTCATGTTAACACTGACCAATTTTGTGTGTGTGTGTGTATCTGAGTTTTCTTTACAGAGCATTTATTAATGGAGATGATGTTTGACATTTTATGTTAGACATCCTAGAAATTGCTATTCTTCAAGGTTTTATTAAAAACGGGGTTAAGGATACCCAAGGTTGAATTTTATGTCTAGAGTTTCAATATTGGGCTTTTAAGATGTAAATTTCATTCCTTGTCATTCAAATATATCTTTCAATTTGACTTAAAATTTATGAGTTTCAAATTTGATCAGACAGCTGAAATTGTTTCTCATCCTTCACTGAACTTATTTTAAGTCTATGCCACATAGTTAGTGTAATAAGTAAGTGATCCAATTTCTCCTCTTTCCAAGCACATTGGCCTATAACCCAAGTGCCAAACCTCTTCAAGTTTGAATTTTGCTAAGAGTATAGTCTTAAGAAGAGTGAGAATAACAAAAAAAGTATGTTATCTGATAATAAGTTATGAAGTCTGTGAAGACATTTCCAATTCTTTTGATAATATTATATGCACGATACATATTATATGTGTGTGTGTGTAGTGAAAATATTGATAGTTTTCAAAATTATTCTAATGGTGAAAAA
This sequence comes from Phoca vitulina, assembly GCF_004348235.1. Lineage (NCBI taxonomy): Eukaryota > Metazoa > Chordata > Mammalia > Carnivora > Phocidae > Phoca > Phoca vitulina. The sequence goes on along the minus strand of NW_022589710.1, from coordinate 15,913,216 downwards.
GGAGGAATATATTGACAATCTGGGCTACTGATAAGAGTAACTTCTATAAAACAAAATGATTGTTAAGTTTTACTTTTGTATGACACTTCTTGCTTTTTCAAATTATTTTCACATATTTTCATAAAATAGTTCACTTTAAAAATAGCACTACAAAAGAAATAGGTATAATAATTGAAAACAAACACTTATTCATGCTTACTATATTACAGGTACCCTTCAAAGTAGTTTATATGTATTAACTCATTTAATCCCCATACATAATCAACTGTATTTTGCAGATGAAAGAACAAGGACTAAGGAACAGAAAAGCTAAATAACTTGTTAATATTTCCCTGGCTGTAAATGGTGGAATTAGGATTTGACACAGGCAATTTAATTCCATAGCCTATGTTCCTAAGGACACATTTTATAGGGAATTGTAAGTACACTGCTCCAAGTCCTGTCATTTATAGATATGGCCAGGACCACAATACAGATTATCAGATTTAAAGTTTATTATTCTTTATATTACATGGGAAAATTATAGTGAAGAAATTATAAGAGGCAGAACAGACAGAAGAGAAGGAAAGAACAACAGAAGGAGCAAAAGCATAAACAATTTAAATACTATATTATTACTTGCAAATGTTTACATTTTTAAAGTTTTTAACATCAGTGCTGACTTGTTTTTTAACCTATTAATTATAATATGAATCAAGTACCTACAACCTACTAGTGGATGGTTAGGTTCAATTTTTAATTCTATACAATTTCATGAGTAGAAACGCTATGATGCTACATTTGCAACTACTTCTCTATGTGGTACTGTAGATGTAGTTCATTTAAAAAACATAGAGGAGTGATTGGAAATTAGACTGAAAAAATTTTAGGTGTATATATAGCAAATCTATCCAAATTTATCTGCATATTAATGTTAATCACAACCAAAATCACAGGAGTTATGTATGTATGTTTGTGTGTGTGACATTGACAAGCTGATTCTAAAATGTATATGGCACTGCAGTGAACCAAGAAGAGCCAACATGATCCAAGATTATCTTAATAAAGATGTACAAAGTTAGTAGATTTAAACTATCTGATAATTAGGAGCTCCTATAAAGCTAAAATAATGCAGATAGGGTGATTTGGCAAAAAGGCAAATAGACAAATGGAATAGATTAGTGTCAAGAAACAAACCCACACATACATAATAATTTAATTTATGGCAAAATTTAATTTATGATCCTTAATATAGTGGTGGAATTTTCAATACATTATGTTGAGTCAATTGAATATTCACATAGGAAATAAAATAAATCTTGCTCTTCACAATATAAACAAAAATAAATTTCAGTTGAATTTTTAGACAAATTAAAAAAGGTAGAATACTAATCTTTTAAAAGATAACATAAAAGAATATCTTCATAACTTTAGAATAGACAAGGATTTTTTTTTTAAAGATTTTATTTATTTATTTGACAAAGAGAGACACAGAGAGAGACAGAGCACAAGTGAGGGAGAGGGAGAAGCAGGCTTCCCGCTGAGCAGGGAGCCTGATGTGGGGCTCGATCCCAGGACCCCCGGATCATGACCTGAGCCGAAGGCAGACGCTTAACAACTGAGCCACCCCAGCGCCCCAATAGACAAGGATTATTTGAACTGGACATTAAAAACACTACTCACAAAGGAAAATATGGACAAAGTATTAAGTATTAAATTATACATATATATGTATATATATTTGCAATACAGACATTCATCAAATGACTCATCCACAATATATTAAAACATCCTAAAATAAATTTTTAAAAATTAAGGCAACTATTTTTAAGAGTAGTCAAAAGTCTTGAAAAAGTATTTCATAAAAGATAATATCCAAAGGTTAATGAACATGAAAAATTAACTCATTGGGGAAAGTAAAGCCTTGAAGGAATACCACTTTGCATCCAACAGAAATGCTAAGAATGACAACAAAACTAGCAATTTCTAATGAGGATGCCGAGGAACTAGCATTCATACTCTTCTAATGGGGGTGTGCCAGTTGATAAAGCTATGGAATACTATTTCAAAATATCTACCAAATCTTAAAACCTGAATATCCTATTACACAACAGTTCTATTCCTAGGTACATACTCAAAAGAAATATGTATTTCTTTTTGTGCACAAAAGATATACATAAAAATGTTTATAACAGGATTATTCATAATAATCCCAAGCTGGAGGAAAAAAAAACAAAACAAAATAAAATAAAAACCAAAAAGCCCCCTATTGCTACTACTACAGGATAATATATACTGACAGTTTCATTCATATAAATTTCAAAATCAACCAAAAAAATCAGTAATGGAAATCATTAAACTGGTGATCTTTTAGAGGAATGATAAATACGCTATGACAAAGTTTTCTGGGGCACTTGTAGTATTCTGCTTTTTGCTATGGATGGTGTGTGTGTGTGTGTGTGTGTGTGTATTTAAATAATTGTCCTTGTGTATTTCCTTATCATAAGAAACTAAACTATATGGCCATTTTTTTTTATCCTGTGCAGCCATTTTCTTTTTAATTTTTAAAAATTTTCCTCCAAAAGGAGAAAAATAAGAAAACACAACAGGGGATTAGATGAACACAGAATAACTCAACTATGCTTTGGAGAATTATTTTGTGCAAGGACATTACAAAATTTTAAAAATAAAATCCTAAAAATAAAGATATGATTGAATACTTAATATAATGCTACACATTACTGTTATCTTTGGTCATTTTATAAATGGAATCCACCACTGACCTATCCTTTTTTGCATCAACATGAACTTTCTCTTTTCTGCTCACCCCTACCATCATGAAATTCCCTTCAAATTCATTTCAAACTTCACAACTACTTAAATTCTTCATTAAATTTCTCACACTTCTACATTAACTGAAACGATAGATGATGATGAGCCAGGCCTTGTAGCACTCTCACATTTCCTAAAAATCATATTGGTAGCTGGAAGATTTGCTATTCCCTATTGCTCCTTCCACTTTATATTAGTTTTCTATTGCTGCTGTGTCAAATTATCACAATTATTTTGGCTTATACCAACATACATTTATTATCTTACAGTTCAAAAGATCAGAAGTTTCACAGAGCTTGAATCAAGGTGTCAGCAAGGTAGTATTTCTTCTGAAGGTTGTAGTAGAGAATTTGTTTTCTTGCCTTTTCCACCTTCTGGGGCTGCCTGCATTCCTTGGCTCATGGCCACTTCTTTCATTCTCAAAGGCAGTAGTGCAGCATTTTCATATCTTTCTCTAACTCCAGCACTCCTACCTTCATCTTATAAGGACCCTTCTGATTACATGGGGCCCACTTGTATAATTCAGGCTAATCTTAAAATTCCTTTCACCAAGTAAGTTAACATATTCATTTCCTTACCATCTCTGGCCTGATCTAATGCAAAAAATACCTTAACTAGATTTCCTATCTCTAGTATTATCCTCCTCACTCCCAAATCTATTATTATATTGCAAATACTTCATGTTACTCTCTAAATTTTTTTTTAAAAAGCAAACACTTTGCGTTACTCTCTAATTTAACCTAGTTTAATGACTAATAGTCTACTAGAAAATAATGTTTTTCAAGGGTTATAAAGATCTTTATGCCTCTGGGGTTCAAGCTCCCTTTTGCTCTCACAGACCATCTATGCTATTTAAGTTGTTATCTCTGAGCTCCAAGTCTCCTCTTCTGCACTATGCATTGTGATTCTAGGACTAAGATTCTGCAACACCATGAAATCTACTGAAGATAACTATTCTCTTTGTGAAAAACTACTGCTGTCTTGTTTTTAAGCCCTTGACAGAGACCAAATACCTGACACATGACACCAAGTGATAATGGGATCTCAGTAGCCTATCATGAAGTGTAGACACACCTATCTGACTCAGTAAACCAAAAAGTTGGCCATTCATAGCAACAGTCTATCATCAAGTACAAATCAGATACAAGAAGAAACTGGTTGTAGTAGAGAAGGATCCAGAAGCACAAGAAGTTGAACAAGACTCCTGGAGCATTTACTCCTAGAGTTACATCCTCTCTCCTCCCTCAATCCACACTTAACAACCTTAAAGTACATAAGTACCATTGGCTGATTAAAAATAAAAATGTTTTGCTTGTTTAACATTTTTTTTTCATTCTATACTAGTATCAACCAGACCTGGATGCCTACAACACCACAACCTCAAACAAGAACTTCCCTGAAAGACAGTAGTGAAGAGAAATATTACCAATAAGCAGAACCTGGAAGAGTATATTTTAAGTTATCTACTTTATACTAAGAAATGGTTAGAAATATGGATCCGCACAAATTAATGGGTGATGGCTAACAGTTTGGCCTTATTGTCAGGAACCAAAAAGAATAAGATGGAAGACTAAAAGGTTGGAAGATGACTAAGTATAAATTTTTTAGAAAAGTACAAAGATGTTACAATGTTTGATTTCATCGGAATGCTCATCTATGTGTAAGGAGGTGGATAATATACATTCTCTGTGAACATCAGTAAGCCCCTTTCCCAGCCATTCTGGTGCCTCTTTAATGAACCCAAATATGCTATGGTCATGGTAACAGAGAAGGAGTCTAAATACGTGCTCAACAAAAGTCAACTTTCCTCACTGAGTCTGATCTCGCTGCCACCACTCCTGAGTACCTTATCTGCCAACAGAAAGGAAAAATGTTGACCTAATATAGAGCTGTCAATATGGCACAAATCTCTAGAGGGAACAGCCAGACTCCTGGTGGTAGACTGATTATACTGGATCCCTTTCAACATGGAGATGTCAACTACTTTATGTACTAAAATAAACATGTAATGCTTGCCATGAACATGCATTTCATGTCCACAAGTCTTCTGCCAGTATCAAAATCTGTGAAATTAAGGGATTACTTACTTATGCTTTATTATTCTACTGAAAGTTTTTTTGTCAAGAAATTCATTTCATATCAAAATGAGTCTTAAAATTGGCTTCTGACTATGGAATTCGCTACTCTTAACTGTATCACTTAGAAGATGGTGGCATGAGAGAATGACTCAACAGCACCAGTTGAGAGAGAACATGCTGAAAGTATGTTTCTGTCTTTCAGAATGAAGTATATATTATGAGTAATCATGTTATATGCTGCAGTGTAGCCCAAGCTCAAATAAATCAGTCCAAGAATCAAAGGCTGGTAATAGCATTTGCTTCTAATATTCCACTCATACAACTTTGGTCTTCTATCGTCACAATTTTGGCCACTGCTAATTTGAAGGTCTTTGTTTCCATGGCAGGTGACAACAGTTGTATTACCCAAGCAGATAAGAAAACTAGACCAATTAAAGTGCTAACTGGGTGAAACTTAACCAAGAGATCAGTGGTTGAAGATGGAAACTACGTCAGTTAATCACGGCCTCTTTATCTGTTATACAAATAAGAACTGTGCAGTTATGTACATTTTCTTCCTTTTGTATTTTGTGTATATACATAAAAATATATACATTCTCACACACACAGGTTTATAATAATTATTCTTATTTATGTTAACTACTCTTCTGTCTTTTACTCTTATCATTTTATATAAGAATTCCTGGTGGTATTTAGCTTTTTAACTTAATCTCCGAAATTACAGAATATTCTGTAGTCACTGTGACTGAATGAGTGGAGAAATTTACATTGCTTGCAGATGGACACCAGGACTGGTGGTGCCCAAAGATCATGCTGTGACTGCTAGGATTTTGTTTCTCACACTTTTGTAGAAACAGTAAAAAAAAAAAAAAAAAAAGAAAGAAAGAAAGACTGTGGAAACAGTCTTCTTTTGCATAAAAGATCATTACATGTTGTTAGGTGGAAACATAAATATATTGGCATGACATGAAAGTTAAAATATAGAGAGGGCATATTTGAATGCTGACTGACCAATGAAGTCAACCAGGATGGTAATTATTTTACTCTATTCCAAACGGTGTCTCCTAGTTGGGATGCTAAGCCTGGAGACACTAAAAATATACTTTTTACTTTCTCACTGATCTCTTATCAGGCTCTACAAAAGGTGCACTAAGAATTTAAAACAGAAAATAGGGAATATCAATGTCCTGCTTTTCTCCCTCCAGCTTCTTCAGTTTACCAAAACTAATTTATCATGCACTCTCAAAGGTATGAGCATCAGCTGAGCAGCAACTTGCCCTCAGAAATCTGAGCCCCAACTTCACAGGTACCCTCTTCCAAGTTTCTCCACCCTTATAACATTAATTGCTTCTATTAGTTCCCATAGTCCAAAAGTTACTACCTGTTTTTAATGTCATCTCATTTTATCTTGAATTTGCCCTCTAACATCTGTATCTAATTCCCTAAATTATTTCCTTTCTGTTGAAAGCCTTTTGGGGGTTTCTGTATTATTAACCTGAGACTGATTAATGCCATTGTTCACAACCAACACCGTATTTTATAACTGTTCTGACATCTTGAAGTTCCTTGAATATACTAAATTCTCTAATGAATTGATGATTTTGCACAGCTATCTCCCCACCCCCCACCTGGAATACCTTACACTGACTCACTGTTCATGATTCAGACTGAGAGTCACTCCATCTCTAAAGCAATCCTTTCTTCCCTTGCTCAACACACAATCCATCCCATGGAAAGTTTCTTCTTACCAAAGCTATAATCTTATATATCACTCTTTTAACATTCATCAAAATTAGCCAAACAGGTTTGGTTATGAATCTTTTCCATTAAAATATAAGAGTTTTCAAGGCAGACATCCTACCTGTTTTTTTAATGCTCATGATCCAACACAGTACATGCCATATAACAGAACATAAATGTTTGCTAAATGAATGAATGACTTAACATCTTCAGTCCTCCTTTCTCTCGCATTCTCAATTGTGGGCAATATATTTAATTCTTACAAAATGCTGCAATTGCTTACTGTAGATATTATGACAAGGGTTATTTTTATAACAGTTTATTACATCTTTATTGAAGTATAATTAACATACAGTATTATTTTAGTTTCAGCTGTACAATATAATGATTCAGCAATTCTATATATTACTCAGTGCTCATCATGATAAGTGTACTCTTGATCCCACTCACTTATTTCACCCATCCCCCCACCCACCTCCCCTCTGGCAACCACCAGTTTGCTCTCTGTATTTAAGAGTCCGTTTTTGTTTTCATGTTAATTATACTTCAATTAAAAAATAATGAAAAACAAAAACTAAAAAAAAGGAGAAAATTTCAGGTAGCATGGTAAAGACAGAAAAATTTATTTTCCAATCCCTCTTTCTTTTCCTAAGTATGTAAATATGAAAAGATAATAGAGACATCTCATTTCTGCTTTTTTTTGTCAACTCAATAAAATACAGTTTAATAAACAATACAGAAAGGAGTGAAGATGGAATCCTATCCTCAGAAATGAATGAGGACCAAAGCCAACAGAAGACATCCAAAAAAGGCCTGAACCTCAACCAAGGTGGGAGGTTCAGAACCAAGAGACTTACCACCATGTTCTGAAGCCACCGAGGAGATGACAGAGCACAGTGGACTCTTGGTAGGTACCTTAATCAATTCTAAGGCAGTGCCAGGGATGAAGGTAAGACACTTTGGATCCTGCTGACTATGCCAAGTTATGACTATCAAAAGGATGCTGTAAAACAAACAAAGCATTTTGAGGGATGTTAGGGATTGCAATTTGGTACACTTACCAAGATGAGCACTGAGTATAGAATCATTGAATCATTATATTGTACACTTGAAACTAATATAACACTGTATGTTAATTATATTCGATAAAAAATATGACAATTTATTACAAAAATGTCCTAATTAAAGTTCTGCTCATCTCTTAGTTTTGAAAAATCTTTTCCCCCCAATTACATATATAACTCAGCCACAGTAGAAATATTTTAAGTATTCAGTACTCTGCCATATTGGGCAGAGTAAACATGGAACATTCAATCATGACAGAAAATTCTTTTTTATTTTATTTTATTTTTTTATTATGTTCAGTTAGCCAACATATCATTAGTTTTAGAGGTAGTGTTCAGTGATTCATTAGTAGCATATAAAATCCAGTGCTCATCACATCATGTGCCCTCTGTAGTACCCATCACCCAGCTACCCCATCCCCCCAACCCCCTCCCTTCTGTAACCCTCAGTTTGTTTCCCAGAGTCCACAGTCTATCATGGTTTGTCTCCCTCTCTGATTTCTTCCCAGTTTTCCCTCCCTTCCCCTATCGTCCTCCATGCTATTTCTTATGTTCCACATATGAGTGAAACCATGATATTTGTCTTTCTCTGCGTGACTTGTTTCCCTTAGCATAATCCCCTGCAGGTCCATCCATGTTGTTGCAAATGGCAAAATTTCATTCTTTTGATGGCTGAGTAATATTCCATTGTATACATATACCACCTCTTCTTTTTCCATTCATCATCAGTCAATGAACATTTGGGTTCCTTCCATAATTTGGCTATTGTTGTTAGTGCTGCTGTAAGCACTGGGGTACATGTGCCCCCTGTGAATCAGCACATTTGTATCCTTTGGATAAATACCTAGTAGTGCAATTACTGGGTTTTAGGGTAGTTCAATTTTTAACTTTTTGAGGAAACTCCATACTATTTTCCAGAGTGACTGTAGTAGTCTGCATTCCCACCAACATTGCAAAAGGATTTCCCTTTCTCCCCAACCTTACCAACATCTGTTGTTTTCTGAGTTAATTTTAGCCATTCTGACAGGTGTGAGATGTTATCTCATTGTGGTCTTGATTTGTATTTCCCTGTTGATGAATGATATTGAGCATTTTTCATGTGTCTCTTAGCCATTTGTATGTCTTCTTCGGAGAAATGTCTGTTTATGTCTTCTGCCCATTTCTTAACTGGATTATTTATTTTTGGGATGTTGATTTTGATGAGTTCTATATAGATTCTGGATACTAGCCCTTTATCTGCTATGTCATTTGCAAATATCTTCTCCTATTCCATTGGTTGACATTTAGTTTTGTTGATTGTTTCCTTCTTGGGCAGAAGCTTCTTATCTTGATGAGGTCCCAGGAGTTCATTTTGCTTTTGTTTCCCTTGCCTCCAGAGACATCTAGTAAGAAGTTGCTGTGGCTGAGGTCAAAGAAGTTGCTGCCTGTGTTCTCTTCTAGGATTTTTATGGTTTCCTATCTCACATTTATGTCTTTTATCCATTTTGAATTTATTTTTGAGTATGGTGTAGGAAAGTGGTCCAGTTTCATTTTTCTGCATGTCACTGTCAGATTTCCCAACAGAATTTTTTGAAGAGACTGTCTTTGTTCCATTGGATATTCTTTTCTGCTTTGTCAAACATTAGTTGATCATATAGTTGTGGGTCCATTTCCGGGTTCTCTATTCTGTTCCATTGATCTATGTGTCTGTTTTTGTGCCAGTACCATACTGTCTTAATCACTACTTAATCATTTTGTAATACAGCTTGAAGTCTGGGAGTGCAATGCCTCCCGCTTTGCTTTTCTTTTTCAACATTACCTTGGCTATTCAGGGTCTTTTCTGGTTCCATACAAATTTTAGGATTGTTTGTTCTAGCTCTGTGAAAAATGCTGGTGGTATTTTGATAGGGATTGTATTGAATGTGTAGATTGCTTTGAGTAGTACAGACATTTTAACAATATTTGTTCTTCCAATCCATGAGCATGGAATGTTCTTCTATTTCTTTGTGTCATCTTCAATTTCTTTCCTAAGTGTTCTATAGTTTTCAGCATACAGATCTTTTACCTCTTTGGTTAGGTTGATTCCTAGGTATCTTATGGTTTTGGGTGTAATTGTAAATGGGATTGATTCCTTGATTTCTCTTTCTGCTGTTTCATTATTGGTGTATAGAAATGCAACAGATTTCTGTATGTTGATTTTAAATCCTGTGACTTTGCTGAATTCATGAATCAGTTCTAGCAATTCTTTGGTGGTGCTTTCAGATTTTCTATATACAGTATCATGTTGTCAGTGATGAGTGACAGTTTGACTATTTCCTTGCCAGTTGGGATGCTTTTTCTTTCTTTTTGTTGTCTGACTACTGAGGCTAGGACTTCTAGTACTATGTTGAACAACAGTGGTGAAAGTGGACATCCCTGTCATGTTCCTAACCTTAGGGGAAAAGCTCAGTTTTCTCCCACTAAGAATGACATTAACTGTGAGCTTTTCATATATGGCCTTTATTATGGTGAGGTATGTTCCTTCTCTATTTTCTTCAGGATTTTTGCAAGAGAGGATGTTTTATTTTGTCAAATGCTTTTACTGCATCTATTGAGAGGATCATATGGTTTTTATCCTTTCTTTTATTAATGTGATGTATCATGTATATTGTTTTGTAGATATTGAAGCACCCCTGAAGCCCAGGAATAAATCCCACTTGATCATGGTAAATGATTCTTTTAATGTACTGTTGGATTCAATTTGCTAATATTTTAAGAATTTTTGCACCCATGTTCATTAGGGGTATTGGTCTGTAATTCTCCTTTTTAGTAGGGTCTTTGGTTTTGGAATCAGGGTAATGCTGGCCTCACAGAATGAGTTTGGAAGTTTTCCTTTCATTTCTATTTTTTTTGGAACAGTTTGAGAAGAATAGGTATTAGCTCTTTTTTTTTTTTTTTTAAGATTTTATTTATCTGACAGAGAGATACAGCGAGAGAGGGAACACAAGCAGGGGGAATGGGAGAGGGAGAAGCAGTCTTCCCGCTGAGCAGAGAGCCCGATGTGGGGCTCGATCCCAGGACCCTAGGTTCATGACCTGAGCCGAAGGCAGATGTTTAACGACTGAGCCACCCAGGCGCCCCTTAGCTCTTCTTTAAATGTTTGTTAGAATTCCCCTGGGAAGCCATCTGGCCCTGGACTTTTGTTTGCTGGGAGATTTCTAATTACTGATTCAATTTCTTTGCTGGTCATCAGTCTGTTTAAGTTTGCTATTTCTTCCTGTTTCAGTTTTGGTAGTTTATATGTTTCTAGGAATTTATCAATTTCTTCCTAATGGACTGCCCAATTTGTTGGCATATAATTGCTAATAATATTTTCTGATAATTGTTTTGTATTTCTGTAGGTTGGTTGTGAGCTCTCTCATTTGTGATTTAATTCGAGTCCTTTCTCTTTTCCCTTTGATAAGTCTGGCTAGGGGTTTATCAATTTTATTAATTCTTTCAAAGAACAGCTCCTAGTTTCATTGATCTGTTCTATGGGGTTGTTTTATTTCTATATCATTTATTTCTGTTCTGATCTTAATTATTTCCTTCTTCTGCTGGTTTTAGATTTTACTTGCTGTTCTTTTTGCAGCTCCTTTAGGTATAAGATTAGGTTGTGTATTTGAGCCTTTTTTTGCTTCTTGAGGAAGGTCTGTATTACTATATACTTCCTTCTTATGATTGCCTTTGCTGTGTCCCAAAGATTTTGGACTGTCGTGTTTTCATTTTCATTTGCTTCCATGTATTTTTTAATTTCTTCTTTAATTTCCTGGTTAACCCATTCATTCTTTAGTAAGATGTTCTTTAACCTCCATGTATTTGTGGTGTTTCCAAATTTTTTCTTGTGGTTGACTTCAAGTTTCATAGCGTTGTCATGCATGGTATGATCTCAGTCTTTTTGTATTTGTTAAGGCCTGATTTGTGTGATCCAGTATGTGATCTATTCTGGAGAATGTTCTACGTGCACTTGCAAAGAATATGTATTCTCCTGCTATAGGATGAAATGCTCTGAATATATCTGTTAAGTCCATCTGGTCCAGTGTGTCATTGGACCTCGTTGATTTTCTGCTTTCATGATCTGTCCATTGCTGTTAATAGGGTGTTAAAGTCCCCTGCTATTATTGTATTATTATTGATGAGTTTAAATTTGTTATTAATTGATTTATATAATTGGGTGCTCCCAAGTTGGGGGCATAAATATTTACAACTGTTAGGTCTTGTTGGATAGACCCTTTATTATGATATAGTGCCCTTCTTCATCTCTTATTATAGTCTTTGGTTTAAAATCTAGTTTGTCTTATTTAAGTATGGCTACTCCAGCTTTCTTTTGATGTCCATTAGCATGATAGATGGTTCTCCACCACTTCACTTTCAATCTGGAGGTGTCTTTGGGTCTAAAATGAGTCTCTGGTAAGCAGCATATTGATGGGTCTTGTTTTTTATCCATTCTGATGCCCTGTGTCTTTTGATTGGAGCATTTAGTCCATTTACATTCAGAGAAATTATTGATAGATATGAATTTAGTGCCATTGTATTACCTGTAAAGTTGCTGTTCGTATAGATTGTGTCCTTCTTTTCTAGGATTTGTTGCTTTTGGTCTCTTTCCCACTCAAAGGGTCCCCTTTAATATTTCTTACAGAGATGGTTTAGTGTTCATGAACTCTTTTAATTTTTTGCTTATCTTGGAAACTCTTTATCTCTCCTTCTATTGTGAATGACAGCCTCCTAGAAATAGTATTCTTGGCTGCATATTTTTCCCCTTCAGCATATTGAATATATCACACTACTCCCTTCTGGCCTGCCATGTTTTTGTGGACAGGTCTGCTGCCAGCCTTATGTGTCTACTCTTGTAGGTTAAGGACCTTTTGTCCCTAGCTGCTTTCAGAATTCTCTCTTTATTTTTGTATTTTGCAAGTTTCACTATGATATGTCTTGGTGTTGACGTGTTTTTGTTGACTTCGAGGGGAGTTCTCTGTGCCTCTTGGTCTTGAATGCCTGCTTCCTTCCCAGATTAGGGAAGTTCTTAGCTATAATTTGTTCAAGTAGAACTTCTGCCCCCTTTTTCCCATTCTTCTTCTTCTGGGACTCCTATGATATGGATATTATTGCACTTTGTGGAGTAAAGTTCCCTAAGTCTATATTCATGATCTAATAGTTTTCTTTCCCCCTTCTTTTCAGCTTCATTATTTTCCATAATTTTATCTTCTATCTCACCTATTCATTCCTCTGCTTCTTCCATTCATTGTGATTATATCAGTTGATTTTCCATCACAGCTATAATATTTTTTATTTTGGCCTGACTAGTTTTTAGGTCTTTTATATCTGCAGATAGGGTTTCTCTGCTGTCTTCTATGCTTCTTTCAAGTCCAGCTATCATTCTTATGACTGTTGTTCTGAATTCTTGTTCAGATATATTGCTTATATCTGTTTTGAGCAAATCCCTAACTGTGGTTTCTTCTTGATCTTTCTTTTGCGGAGAATTCCTCCATCTTGTCATTATGTCTAGGTTTCTGTCTTTTGTGTGTTATGAAAGCTTGTTATGCTTCCTGCTCCTGAGAATAATACTATATTAAGAATGGGTGCTACACTGTCCAGGGCCTGGGGCTTCAGAAAGTGTTTCTGGTGTATGCTGTATGCACTCTGCTGTTGTGTTTTGGGTGCTCTTTCCCACAGGCCAGTCCTCTGTGGAGTTCCTCCTTGCTTGTATTGGGGACTGTTTGCTGTTTGGGCCTTTAGGTGTGCTTTGATTTGTTTGTTAAGATAAGCCTGATAAGAAAGGAAAAAAAAAAAAAAAAGCCTGATCCAAGAAAAGGAAAGGAATAAGAAAGCAAACAAACAAAAAAGTACAAGCCTGATTCCAAAGAAAAAAAAGAAGGAAAAAAGAAAGAAGAAGAAAAAGAAAAGACTGATCCAAAGAATGAGAAAAGGAAAAAAACAAGCCAACAAATGAACAAAAAAACTATAAGCCTGATGCCAAAGAGAAAAAAATATATATTTAAATATATATATTAAAAAAAAGTAAAAATTAAAAAAAAAAAAAAAAAGCCTAGTCCTATTTCCACCAGAACTGAAGCTAACCCTTTGGAGCACTCTAGGATCAGTAGCCTTAATGCATGTGGAGGCTCTGTGTTGGTCTTCTGAGGGAGAGGCCTGCTGCACTGCCTCCCAGTCAGACCTGCCCTTGTAATGATGCCCCTGCCAGGAGCAGGGGAGCAGGGTTTGGTGTAAGTGACTCAAGGCACTGTGTTTCTCCCTTGAGGTCCAATTGTGTTATTCAGCAGGAGAAGGGAAAGATGGCATCACCTTGCCCTCTCCTCCCTGGAGAGGGGAACTCACAGCCACTGCTGTTCAGGAGGCCCTCACAGAAGTGAACATCTCCTCTTCTGTGCCCCAGGCTTTCCTCAGATCCCTGGCCTCAACCTGTCTGTGCCCAGCCCTCAGCTTGCCTGGTGCCACAGTTCTCCTGTGTTTTATCTCTGGCTGGGGGCTGGGATTCAAAACAACAAGTCTTAAAGTACTGGCTGCCCGCAAACCCACCCCTCTCCCCGGGAGGAGAGCCTTGCAGCACTTTTCTGTCCCAAAGTGACAGTGTGAGTGCTCAGAGTCTATGTTGAAACACAGCGAAAAAGCTGTGACCAGGTTATCTACTGTCTGTATGCGCCTCTCTCCCCTGATGTTGAATGGACACTCAATACTGCCAGGCAGTTCTTCTGTCCTTAGAAAAGCAAAATACCTTCTTTCAAATGCACTCCAGGAAGGAGAATGTTCTCTCCCCAAGTGATCCAGGGGATCCCCACACCACAGCACCTTACTCAAACCACTGCTCTCTCTCCCACTCTCTCCCTCTATTCCTGACTTTGCTCCTTGAAAAGGGTTCCCACCCCTCCACAGTACCTCAGCTTTTCTCTCTCCCAATTCATATCTCCGAACCTTTCATCTGTCACGTTCTCTCCCTCCGGTTGTGCGGATTGTTTTCTTAATCCTCAGATCAATTTCCCAGTTTTTCAGAATGATTTGATGTTGATCTAGCTATGTTTGAGGGACAACGCAAGCCCAGGGTCCCCCTACTACTCCGCTACCTTAACTTCTCTGTTGCTGTTCTTCCTTATTTACTACATCAAGAGTAACCTGGCATTTAGTTACACTTTGTTAATTGTTTTACTACATATCTTGCAAATAATGTTACCTTCCATATTATATCTATATCACAGTAGCATTTTTTAATCATTCATAGTCAAAGTGCAGTATATAAGGACAATATTATATAATTTTTATGAAATTAAATATTAAATATTGAAATTAATGTTTGACATTTTTAACTATAAAATAAAATTTAAATAATTTAAAGACATATTAAATACATTTAAAATGAAATCTATATGAGGATGTTAATAGAGCTTAAATTATTCTAGTTATCTGTTGAGAGTCTTTGATTGTAAATTTTATATTCCTGAACTCAGTACATTTCAGAGTCTGGCTCAGGTTCAAAATTTACTTGCTTAAAAAGTTGATTTGGGGGGCACTTGGGTGGCTCAGTCATTAAGCATCTGCCTTCAGCTCAGGTCCTCCCAGGGTCCTGGGATCGAGCCCCGCATCAGGCTCCCTACTCAGTGGGAAGCCTGTTTCTCCCTCTCCCACTCCCCCTGCTTATGTTCCTGCTCTCGCTATTTCTCTCTCTGTCAAATAAATAAATAAAATCTTCTAAAAAAAAAGTTGATTTGGTCAGTGTCACACATTTACCAAATTATGGAATGCTAACTCAATCTTAAAAATCTTCATGTGGGACCACTGTTTAAAACAGAGGACAATTTATCGATGTCTAATGAGAAATATAAAGGTTTATAAGAATAAACACACATCTTCTGGTTAATGCATTCTACAGAAATCCAAGATACATAGATATAAAATCATGCTCAGAATATAGTTTGGAATGGGCGACATCAGAAACAGGAAAATTTACAACAGTCAGATGTTTAAATTGCAATGCACTATTTAGTTTGAAGTATTTATTTATCCTTTCATTTAATTGCATTTATTAAAGGCCTTAAATGTATGAGGCACTGGGTAAGGTATAGAAATTCACTAAGTTGCTACACCAAACTCCAGTCTTATTATTTGGTAACGTGTCAAAATTCTAGAAATATATATTAATTCTAACCTGTTATCAAAGGGAGAAAAATGTACAGCACTGTGTGGGAGGTACAATATGGTTAAGTCTACAAAAGTAAATATGGAAAGACTAATCAAGTAGGTGGCAATATGTTTTTACTAATAGAAAAATCCTGTTACCTAGACCAAATAGGTTTGGGTTGCAGACCTAAATGGAGCATTTTCATCTGAAATATGCTTGGATGGACATCAGTACACTTTTCCTGTATTACTTTCTTTCTTCTGTACCTTTTTGCTAACTGATCCTTCCGACTGATTATGTCTTTATATTTAGTTAATGTATTCAGTAAAGTGCTAGTCAAGTTTTATTGTCTTAAAGTCATTGTTGTGTGATATCATATACCTCTTTGTAGATATAATATGGGTCAATTTTGTGACTTAACAACAGGTAATTATGTCAATTTTCAAAAACTCAAAAAGGGAATTTTACTTTAAAACTGAAATATCATCTACTTATATTTTTTCTAACTCGAAAAAAAATTTAGAATTGAAATCTAAGAGTATTGACACCTATAAGAAATTCACATATCTTAAATAGGGTTTCTGGTTTCAATAACTTATTTTGTATGAGAAGAAATAAAAGAACCACAATAGTATGGTAGTGTATGGTAAATCCAAATGAATAATCATTTAATAAAACTAGAATCATGTTTTAGTGATATAACTTAAAATATGGTTTTAATCTTTAAAGAAAAATGTAGAATTATAAGTATTGAGATTAAAAACTTAGAATGAAAGGGGCGCCTGGGTGGCTCAGTCGTTAGGTGTCTGCCTTCGGCTCAGGTCATGATCCCAGGGTCCTGGGATCGAGCCCCGCATTGGGCTCCCTGCTCTGCGGGAAACCTGCTTCTCCCTCTCCCCCTGCTTGTGTTCCCTCTCTCGCTGTGTCTCTCTCTGTCAAATAAATAAATAAAATCTTAAAAAAAAAAAAAAAAAAAAAAACTTAGAATGAAATACTCATTGAGGAATTTTGATCCTTTAATATAAACTTTATCTTATAAAGCACTGTATATACTAGCTAGGTATCTCCAAAAATATTTATTTGTGGGGTGCCTGGGTGGCTCAGTCATTAAGCATCTGCCTTCGGCTCAGGTCATGATCCCAGGGTCCTGGGATCGAGCCCCCATCGGGCTCCCTGCTCGGCGGGAAGCCTGCTTCTCTCCCTATCCCACTCCCCCTGCTTGTGTTCCCTCTTCGCTGTGTCTCTCTCTGTCAAATAAATAAATAAAATCTTTTAAAAAAAATTTATTTGTAATCTTATATAAATGGATTATTTTGCAAAAAAAATATGTAGTTTATTGTTATTAAAAATCAGAATTGTAATGTTAATATAAATATTTTCTATTTATATTTCTTTCAAGATTTTCAAATAAAATTCAACGTAGAATTCCTGATATAAAAATACTTTAAGGGGCGCCTGTGTGGCTCAGTCTTAAGCATCTGCCTTCGGCTCAGGTCATGATCCCAGGGTCCTGGGATCGAGCCCCGCTTCTGGCTCCCTGCTCCACAGGAAGCCTGCTTCTCCCTCTCCCATTCCCCCTGCTTGTGTTCCCTCTCTCGCTGTGTCTCTCTCTCTCTCTCTCAAGTAAATAAATAAAATCTAAAAAAAAAAGAAAAACTTTAAATAGTTAAAAATGAGACATCTTAAAATATTCAAAATGACTATGCACCAAATTATATTCAAATAGACTAATTCATCATAGCTTATACATTCTCAACATATTAAAAAATATTTTTCTCTGCTATTCTGAAAATATTTTAGGACACAAAGTCCTGATTAAAGAGTAAATAGTTTTCTTCTAAATCTAAAATGAATCTTCCAAAATATTTGGTATGTAACTTTGTGGAAAATAAACTGATCCTTCAAAATATTAACCAACAAACCTTCATTTATAAGAACAAAAGTTATTTTTAAACAAGGTTACCTGACATTTCCATCATCAATTTTTAATCCATTAAAATAAATAATAGCTGGTATTCTATAAAATTTTCAAAAGAAATAAAAATTAAAAACACCATCACCTGTTGATCTACATTATATTCCCATTATTTTGATAATCTAAGTAAGTTCAGAAATTTCTTACCAGAGTTTCAATGACTTTTTTAATAGGTGAAATCAATAAATGATACTATTAGTAGGAACATTTACACAGTAAAAGTTTCTCCCAGGTGAATGATCCAAGAGATAGGGCAAGGAAAAAAGCTATTTGCCTTTTATATCCTTACCTTAGAAATGACACCATTATTTCTACCACATTCTATTTATTAGAAATGAGTCACAAAGTACAGCCCACCCATAAGTGGTGGGGAATTAACTTTCACCTTTTGAAAGAGAGAAGTATCAAAGAATGTGTGGACATGTTTTAAAACTACTATCAACTCTCTGGCTATAAATTATTTACATCCACCCACATACAAAATACAGGTACATTCCTCCCTTTCCTAGCTACCCTCTTTAATACTTCATCCCATAACAGCATCTGCTCAAAGTCTAGAATCTTGTCATGTAAGTCAGGTACATATGAAGAAGAAGTTGTTCAGCTGTAATTCCTTAAGTATAGCTTCTTGATTATACTTTTCTTAAACTATAAAACTAAAGACATAAATTAGCTTCTCCACATACATACAGCATATAATAATAAGATAGGCTTAGGATAACTGCAATAGGCATTTCTGTTTAAAAAGGAGAATATTTGGAAGCACAAAGGATTTCACAGTGATTTTGAAATTCAGCTTGGTACACATTGAAAGTTTGTTGGTTAGAACTCAGGGACTGGGAATAATTTTCCATGGCTCACAGCTCTGAACTCTTCATCACCAGCATGTGTTTGCAGGTAAGTAAATCTCTTAGCCTATTTCATACTTACAGAAATTTGGGAATCCAAAGTTCTCAATTCGTTTTGTATTTTCTCTCTTTTATAATCTAATCCAGTGGTGTTTCTACAAACATAATACCCTTGAAAACTGTGTGGGCTTCTGATAAATTTTACTGAAATTCACTCCAGTAGATAAAAGCCCCCCATAAATATTATTTTAGATAGTATCTGCCTTCAGCTTCTAATGAAGGAAAAAATGCCCATAAGCTTATTAGTATCTCTATTATTTGATTAACAAAATGCCTGAGGAATATACTCAAAATCTATTCAGTATCTTTTGTCTGACTTCATGTCCTCTGAGGCACCACTATTGATCTTTCTGGGGTCTTACTCATTCCCTGAAAGTAATTTCCATTTTTTCCTTCCCATTTTTTTGAGGTGAAATTGAATAATATAATTATATTTATTTAAAGTTGCCCACAATGATTTGGTATTTGTATACATTGTGAAATGATTACCACAATCAGGTTAATTAACATATCCATCACTTCACATAGATATCGCGTGTGTGTGTGTGTGTGTGTGTGTGTGTGTGTGTGTGTGACAAGAACACTTAGGATCTACTCTCTTAATTTTAGCATTAGTTGCTATCTGAAGAGGCTGAAATTTTCAAAATCATAAGTTTAAGCTTATTTTTTGTTAACAATCTTTTCCCCTCTGGAATCTTCATGTAAATGTCAAGAAGACAGGTGACACCATCAACATTTTGTCTGGAAATCTCTTTAGCTATACCAGCAAGTTCATGGCAAATTTTCCTACCTCCTATATTACCACAGGCAGCAGAGTTGCTAAACTTTGGGCCACTACAGGAAAATACCCTTTCTTCCAGCATCCAGAAATTTTTTTCTCACTTCTCTTTAAGCCCGCACTCACAGCCTCTTCAAAAGCCATCATGCCTTTCCAAACATTTACTTCAACAACTTTCAAACTTTTAATAACACTTTCCTCAAAGTTATTCCAGATTATGCCCATTATTTAGTTCCAAGGACACTCAAATTTGGTTCCCTTTCTCTAAGGTAACACTTCTGGTACCAAAATCTATATTAGTTATCTATTGCTACAAATACATTACCCTAAAACTTAGTACCTTAAAATAACATTAATATTGATATTAATATTTATTATCTCACAGTTTCTGTGTTTCAGTAATCTGGGGACAGTTTAGCTGAGCTTCGCTGAGTAATTACAGCTTGGAGTCTTCCTAAGATTGCAATTAATTGGTCAGCTAACACTGTAGTCATCTGAAGGCTTGACAGAAACTGGAGGATCCAATTCCAAGATGGATGTTGGCAGAAAACCTACACTCCTTATAGGCTGTTTTCAAAAGGCTCAGTTCTTTACCACCTGGATCTCTCTATAAGGGTTACTAGAGTGTCCTCACATCATGACAAGTGGCTTTCTACAAAACTAGTGTTCTCAGAGGAAGGAACATATGGGAGACAATGAATTTAATGACCTAGCCTCAGAAATCATTTATCATCACATCTGCTAATTCCATAAGTCACAAAGACCAATACCTATATAAGATAGGAGAATAATACACAAGGGCATGAATACCAGGAGGTGGTAATCATTGGGGACCATCTTGGAGGCTGGCTGCCATCCACCAATTAAATGGAAAACTGAAGAGGGCAAATAGCATAATATATGTTAAATGTAGATTGCTTCCTAGATCTTTGTTTGAAAAAAAGTTGAATAATATATTCAGGAACCATGGCATATTCACAGAGTGTCAGAATCCAAGACCTAATTTAATAGGTGTCATATGTCACTTCCATGTTCAAAATTTTTGCTTCCTATTCATACAAATACAATTTCTTATTGATTTTAAATTATGTGTATTATACTATGTGTACTCACAGTACATTCATACTATATTCACACTATACATAAGTTATAGATGGAGATACTCTACAGATCACTACAAACCAATCACCTATCCAGAAGTTACTCTGAACTTAAAAGATAATTGTATTCATTTTATTGTAAATAATATGGAACAATGACTGTCTTATTTTTCCCAGCATGAAGGAAATAATTAAGCAGTTAAAAATCCTAATTTGATTCATACTACTAGTGGTAGTATGATTTAAATAAGAGGTTGTGATTTGTATTCTTTAAAGGGGGTATCAGCTATGTATTTTTTACATTACTAGTATTGATCTTAAAACAATAGGACACTTATGGAAGACATAAGAATAGATTTTATATTTGCCTACAAAATCACAGAAGATTACATCTGCTTTGTTGTAAACGTCTTGAAAACACAGAGAAGAAAATGTCAAAGTTCTTTGTATGTAAGCTTTTTTTTTTTCTTAATCTCTTCAGGGACTATTTTATTCATTTATTTTTTTAGAGGAAGAGAGCAAGCGGCGGGGGGGGGGGGGAGGGGGGGGGGAGGGGAGAGGGGGAGAGGGGCGGAAGGGGAGGAAGAGAGAGAATCTGA
This sequence comes from Phoca vitulina, assembly GCF_004348235.1. Lineage (NCBI taxonomy): Eukaryota > Metazoa > Chordata > Mammalia > Carnivora > Phocidae > Phoca > Phoca vitulina. The sequence goes on along the minus strand of NW_022589710.1, from coordinate 15,892,035 downwards.
AGCAGACTACACACCCAGCACCAAGCCTGATGCAGGGCTTCATCCCAAGACCCTGAGATCATGACCTGAGCTGAAATCAAGAGTTGGACGTTTAACTGACTAAGACACCCAGGTGCTCCAGTGACTCATTTTAAATAAAACAAAACAAGTCCTGGCTGATTAAAGAATCTTTATCATTAGCTTTGACCACTTTTGTTTGTCAAGACTAATACACACACACACACACACACACACACACACAATTCCAATGCCAGAGAAGAGATATACAGTTCTCATTTAAAAAACAATAAAAATAATGTCATTTTTTTCAGAATCATAAAATTCCATGTGATTTTTCTTGAATAGAGATATTATTTTTTATTGCCACATGAAATTGGCTAATTCTTAAACTGGTTTATATAATTCCAAATAACAGTTGAAGACTGAGTGACAAAAACATACATTTACAAATATTTTGATGCTTAGTAAATTAAATAAAACATCTATATTATTTACTATCTTTTCTTCTGTTAGAAAAGTTTGAATATAGATTTAGATGTAATGGTAAAAAGGTTTTTTTGTGGGTTTTTTTTGCCTTTAAGAATACCAGTTTCCAACTCAGAAACAATTATAATTACCCAATCATCTCCACATCATATAATATAAATAGTTTTTAAAAATATCCTACTCTTCTATATATAACCAAGTTGTCATGTTCAAAGGAGTGCAATAAATGATTCAAAAATAGCTTTTAAATGTTTTGAAATACACAAAATCAAATTTAAACACAAGCAAGTATAGATTATTTAGATGTATGCGCAGTGTCTTTGGCAGAACACTTATTAGAATGTGTAGTTTAAACTGTCTTATAGTAAATGGTCAATTTAACTACAATAAACATTTCCAGGCTTATAGATATTCTGATAGGAGACACAGTAGTCTGTCAGCCTGAGAGGTTCATTTCTGTTTTTGGTAGATATGTCAGGAAAAGATTAGACAAAAGAAATACTGATAAATGGAGAATTGCCTCAACATAATGAAATCTTTGCTGGAGGAAACTATATAGGAAAATGATGAGGAAAACCAATAAATATATACAGATACTTTTTAAAAAAGATTTTATTTATTTGTCAGAGAGATAGAGAGTGCACAAGCAAGGGGAGTGGCAGGAAGAGGGAGAAGCAGACTTCCCTCTGAGCAAGGGGCCCCATGTGGGGCTCCATCCCAGGACCCTGGGATCATGCCCTGAGCCTAAGGCAGATGCTTACCCAAGTGAGCCACACAGGTGTCCCTATGCAGATACATTTTTATAAACAGATGCTACATTCAGAATAATTTTTCCTTGAATGGCAATGTACCATTCTTGAATTATTTATTAGGGATCATTTTCTTGACCCTCCTACAATTTGAAGTTTCTAATCACTTTAGGAGTCATCAAAGAATATTGCCCAAGGAAGAATCTCTGGAACAGTTCATTGTTTTTATTGACTTTTTATTTTGAAATATAGATTCAAAGAGGGTTGCAAAAGGGAAAAAAAAGTCCAGGGGGTCCCTTCACTCAGTATACCAAAATAGTAATAACCTACCTAACTGTAATACAATATCAAAGATAGGAAATTATCACTGGTACTATCCGCTGAGCTTATTCAGATTTTATTAGTTTTATGTTCATGTTTATGTGCATGTGTGTGCATTTAAAATAGATTATTTCAAATTCAGAAATGATTATAATTAACCAACTATCATCTGCCATATATTATTCACTATATCTTTTTAAAAAAATATATATCCTATCCTTCTACATATAACCAAGTTGCCATGTTCAAGGAATCACAATCAATAAACTAATTTAAAGATAATTTTTAAATTTTTTGTTTGTGTGTGACAGAAATTATAGTAATCCCATAAATCAGTTTAGAGAGTGTTGACATCTTTGTAACATTGAATCTTCCAATCCATAAACATCATAGTCTATCCTTTTACTTAGGTTTTCTTTCATCATTATTTTGTAATTTTCAGCATATAGATCTATACATGTTTTAAGTGTATACCTATATTTTTTTCCTATCTGTCTGATTTGAGTAGCAGCTTAATTTTGGTCTCATGAGTTTGGAAGTATCTCTCCTCTTTTATTTCCTAGAAGACACTGTATAAAATTGGTGCTCAGTCTAAGTGGTTGGTATAATTCTCCAGTGAAATCTCTGGACATGGAGAGTTCTTTGGGGGTGGGGAGATTAAATATGAATTAAATTTATGTAATTGTTATAAGGATAGTCACATTATCTATTTCATCTCAGTTGATTTTTGATAATTTGTTGTTTTAGAGGAATTTGTAATTATCTTCTTCCAAATTGTCAAATTTATCAATGTCAACTTGTTCATATTATTCCCTTATTATTTTTGTAATGGCTGTAGGGTATGTAGTAATGCCCTTATTTCAATCCTTTTTCCAGCTGATTTGTGTTTTTTTCTCATTTATTTTCATCAATACTGCTAGAGTTTATCAATTATATTGATTTTTTTGAAGAACCATATTTTTTTTGTTGATTTTCTGTACCCTTTTACTTTTAATTTCTTGATTTCTGCTCTTATATTTAGTATATTCTATCTTCTGCTTGCTCATGGTTTCTTTTGCCTATATTTTTCTGTTTCCTGGGGTGGGGGGTGGAACCTAGGTTACTGAATCGAAACTTCTCATTTCTAATGTAAGGTTTTAGTGGTATAAATTTCCCAGTTGATACTACTTTCACTGCATCCCAAATGCTTTTTTTTTTTTTTAAGATTTCTTTATTTATTTTAGAGATAGAGAAAGAGAGTGTGTGAGCAAAATAGGAGCAGAGGGACAGAGAGAATCTCAAGCAGATTCCCTGCTGAGCTCAGAGCCAGAAGTGGGGCTTGATATAGAGAGTTGGATGCTCAACCGACTAAGCCACCAAGGCGTCGCCCAAATGCTTTTAAATGTGTGTTAATTTTCATTTAGTTCTGTATTATTATTTTGTTTTCTCTGAGACCTCCTCTTAAACCCTTAAATTATTTAGAAGTGTGTTAATTTCCATGTATTTAGAAGTTTCCCCCACTTTCTTTCTGTTCTTACTTTCTGGTTTGGTTCTAGTATGATCAGAGAACACATATTGTAAAATTTTAGTTCCTTTAAATTTGTTGAGGCATATTTTATTGTCCAGAATATTGACTATCTTGGTGAATGTTCCTTGGGCACTTGATAAACAATGTGCAGTGTTCTATAGATGTCAATTATAACCTGTTGATTGTGCTTGTCAGATCTTCTATTTTCACACTGATTTTCTTTCTAAGCAGTTCTATCAGTTCCTGAGAGGGGGTGTTAAAATTCCACTCTAACTATGGGTTTGTCTATTTCTCCTTTCAGCTCTCTCAGATTTTGCTTCATGTATTTTAAGGCTCTGATTTTTGGTGCATACACATTTACAATCATTATGTCTTCCAATGGATCTGTACTTTTATCGATATATAATGTTTCTCTTTGTCTCCAGTAGTTTTTCTTTTTTCTAAAATCTACTCTGTCAAATATATAGCCACTTCTGCTTTGTTTTCCTTAATTAGGATTTGGTATGTCCTTTCTGTCATTTTACTTTTAAATTTATCTATGTGTTATTTTGAAATGAGCTTGTTAACAGCATATAGTTGTCTCATGTTTTGTACCGAATCTACCAACCTATGTCATTTGTTATATTTAAGTCATTTACACTAAAGTAATTATTAAAATGTTAGGACTTATTCTTGCCATTTTTCTTCCATTTGTTCCCTCTTTTTCTTGTTCCTCCTTCTCTTTACTTGTATCCCAGTGTGTACTTGAACATTTTTAGAACAACATTTTGTTTTATATGTAGTGGTTTTTAGAATATGTCTTTGTAAAGTTTTCTTAGTTTTTGCTATAGGTATTACTATATGCATAGGTAATTTATCACAGTACATTATCACAGGTGTCAACATTCTACTAGTTCAAGTGAAGTGTTAGAAATCACATGTCCATGTAGGTTCCTTTATCTTTCCCCAATTATCATTGATATATAATTGTTTAGGAATTCCCTTCAAATATGTTGAGCATTATGTCAGATGTTATTATAATTTTTTATTCAACCCTCTAATATGGTTTTATATCATAAACTATTTATGAATATGTATATATACAGATGTTAATAAACACATATTCCTTGTTCTGTCACTTGCAATGGGCTAAAAGAAATACATTCAAGTAGCAACAGGCACTTCTAGTATATGGATCTTGGTTCCTAGTGCCATTCTTCAATAAAAGGAACCAGGGATCCTTGAACAGGTGGGGTATTCTAGAGCTGGGACACATATAAGATACGCATGGAGCATTTTACAGTCCCAGAAAGTAGAAGACTACTAACACACATACACATGCACACTGATGGGGGTGTGTCAGAGACGGGGTATGTACCTGATATATAACAAACACATAAGTCTACCCTGATTTACATAAATAATTGAATAAATGAATAAGTGCGAAAAACAGGCAATCACCCATGCAGAAGGATTCAAAATAACTTATGGAGATTCCAGCTCAAATATGTGAAGCATAACTCCTCAGTCCTCAAGTACAGGTTGTGCATAGTAACTTCCTTCCAAAGAGCACAGCATGGCAAGTGTGCAAACAGGTCTGACAACACTGTCACAGCCCACATAATCAAGGTCAATATTAACAGTATCAATAGAATGATGAGTCATGTTGATGGCATGTACCTTGACATCCTTGATTAAAATGGCACTTTACAACTCTCTTGTCTTCTTCCCAAAAACCCATAAGCCCAGCGTAATCATGATGCAAACATCAGACCAGTCCCAACTGAGGGACATTCTATAAAACACCTGATCAGTACTCTTCAAAACTGTCAAATCATAAAAACCAAAGAAAGTCATATGAATCTCATAGCCAAGAGAAGGCTAGGGGGACATGAAGAATAAATGTAACATTGTTTCTGGTTTGTATTCCAGATCAGAAAACTGATATCATTATAAAAGTAGGAAATATGAATAAAGTTTGGCCTTTAGCTAATAATAATGTATCAACATTGGTTCATTACTTGTTATAAATGTACCATACTAATGCAAGATGTTAACAATAGTGGAAATTAGGTGTCTTTGTACTATCTTCACAATTTTTCTGACCTAAAATTCTTCCAAAAATAAAGCTTATTTAAAAATAAAATAATAACGAAATCATTGTTCATAATGCTCTTGTATCGTGTACCACTTTAAAAAAAAAATGGTTTTCTGGTTCTTCACAGAGTCTATTCTGTCCATTTCAAAATCCATGATATCATATTTTAAATATGTGAACCTCTTTCTTCATTATTAGATTATGCATATAAAACCAGCATGAAGTTTTACCTGACTGTAATTACTTACATATTTCCCACTTTTAATGCATTATTAATATTTAGCATTAGTTCTCTCTATTCTTACCCTCAGTTCTGACAACACTTTGAAATAAGGCTTTTCAATTACTATTTTATGTCAATGGTTCACAAAAGAAAGGACTCCACCATCCACAGCAACTGCTCAGAAATGAATGTCAGGCATTCTTCCCACCCACTTTCAAGGTGATCATTGAATGAGGAGAGCATATGTGTTCTCATTTTATTTTTTCACTCAAATTCCATGTCTCTGGGAGGAAAGTGATTTTGATCATGTGGCTGAATGAGCAGAGAATGGAATTTATAAGACTCTTGGGGAAGTGACTGAAATATAAAAGATAGTATACGAGTGCTTTACAGCAAAACTCCTAGGAGCTTAAATTCTCTAAATGAATTACAAATGCTCTCTTAGAGAGAAGAACTTAAAATTGAAAAAGAAAAAACTTAGAGGAAATGTTATTGATAACAATGACATCACCGATTTTCTTAATTTAAGCCACAAATTATATTAATGATGATAATACGTAATATACAATATCACTGTAAAGATTTCATGAAAAATATACATGAAAATATTTAGTAAACTGTAACACTATTGTAACAGAGGCTAAGTAAGGCTTTTGCTCTTCCCCAGAATTTGTCACTAGGACCTACAGCTGAGAAGAAAAAAGAAAGTTCACTTTGGAGTCTCCTCAACTCAGCCAATAGACCACACTGACTTAACGGATTTCAACAAAAGACAGAAAATGATAGACAAATATGTTTACAGTGCCATTTTACCATACACTAAAGTAAGCTAAGGCTTAGATGGAATAAAAAGACTAGGAGTCATTGAGGTTGGGGGGCTTATTAAAAACATGGTATTAAGGGGGCACCTGGGTGGCTCAGTTGGTTAAGCATTCGCCTTCAGCTCAGGTCATGATCCCGGGGCTCCTGGGATCGAGTCACACAACCTTGGGCTCCTTGCTCAGTGGGGAGCCTGCTTCTCCCTCTCCCTCTGCCTAAGGCACCTCCCTGCTCTCTCTTTCTCTGTGTCAAATAAATAAATAAATAAATAAATAAATAAATAAATAAATAAATCTTTTTTAAAAAAAATAAAAACATGGCATTAAGAAAAGAGCTTTTTGTCTCTCTGACACATGGGAAGAAGTGAAAGTTGTCCCCTTTTCAAGGGACAAGCTGAGCATTCTAAATGTCACAGGTAAAAATCTAGTTTGTGTACATAGAGGACAATGAAACCCTGTTGCACCATTAGAATTTTATTGAGCCCTTGAACCTCTAAGCCAAGCCTTGGCACTACTGACACTTTTAACTTGATAATTTTTGTTGTAGGGGGTTCTCCTGTGTACTGCAGAATGTATTAGCAGCTACTCAGGCATCTACCCCCTAGATACCAGCAGAACCACCTCTCCCCTAATCTTAACAATCAAATATTCCTCTGAATGTTGCCAAATGTCCCGTGGAAGGAAAAATCATGCCAGTTTGAGAAAACTGCTCTTTTTTCCACTATAGTTCTGTCAGTGTAGCACAGTGCAAAATGTGAGAGAGATTTGGAGGACATAAATAAACATAGATAAGTTGTCTGCATTTTGCCCATGAGAGTAACCTGCAGCAGAAAGATTAAACTGTTCTCCAAGAAAATCACAAATACATCAATACCATTACTGAGAGAAAACAACTGGCTCCTACATTTATCCCAGCCTTGGAGTTGATAAGAAAGGGAGGTATGTTCAGACAAGCTGCTGGTACCATAAGTCTACCAAACAAAAGCCTACCTGGTTTACGGGAAGAAGATATATTAGAAATAAGATACGAAAATTTTATTATGCCACTATAATCTTTATGCCAAAACCAGAAAAGAATACAACACAATAGAAGTAAAAGCCAGTATCATTCATGGATATAAATATAAAAAATCCTTAATAAAAAGTTAGCAAATAGGGGTGCCTGGGTGGCTCATTTGATAAGTGTCTACCTTCAGCTCAAGTCATGATCTGGGGGTCCTGGGATCCAGCCCTGCGTGGGGCTCCCTATTCAGCAGGGAGTCTGCTTCTCCTTCTTCCTCTACCCTTCTCTCCTCTTGTGCTCTCTCTCTCTCTCAAATAAATCAAAAAAATCTTTTAAAAAAAGTTAGCAAATAACACCCAACAATATATAAAAGAATGATACAGCATAGTCAAGTCGGAATGCAAATTATTTGAACATGCAAAAAACAATGTAATTCACTATATTAAGTTAGAGATGTTAGAAAAGCATTTCTATAGATGCAGAAAAAGTATTTGGCAAAATACAATACTCATTTTTTAAAGATTTATTTATTTATTTACTTGAAAGAGAGTGAGTGAGCACAAGCAGGGGAAGTGGCAGAGGGAGAGGGAAAAGCAGACTCCCCACTGAGCAGGAAGCCCTATGCTGGGCTCAATCCTGGGACCCTGAGATCATGGCCTGAGCTGAAGGCAGCTGCTTAACTGACTGAGCCACCCAGGCACCCCCAAAACTCATTTTTTAAAAACATTCAACACACTAGGAATAGGAGGAATTTCCTCAATCTGATCAAAAACATATATGGAAAACCTATACTACACATACTGGTGAAATCCTGCATGCTTTGATTTTAAGACAGAGACCAATACAAAAGTGTACAATCTCACATTTCTATCCAGCATTGTAATGGAGGTCTGACAGAACAGTAAGGAAAAAAAAAGTAAAACAAGACTAAAAAGAAGCAAAACTCCTGATTTTCAGATAAATCCTTAAAATCTACAAAAATCTTCTAGAACTGAGAAATGAAACTTAGCAATATGTAATCAATATACAGAAGTCAATTTTATTTCTATATACTAGTAATTAATAATTAGAAAATAAAGTAAAAATATTATTATTAATGCTATCAAAAAACTATAAAACTTATCCATAAGTCTAACAAAATATGTGCAAGCTCTTCATATTAAAAACTATAACAGAGAGGGGCGCCTGGGTGGCTCAGTCGTTGAGCGTCTGCCTTCGGCTCAGGTCATGATCCCAGGGTCCTGGGATCGAGCCCCGCATCGGGCTCCCTGCTCAGCGGGAAGCCTGCTTCTCCCTCTCCCACTCCCCCTGCTTGTGTTCCCTCTTTCGCTGTGTCTCTCTGTCAAATAAATAAAAATCTTAAAAAAAAAAAAACTGTAACAGAGAGCAAGAGAGACAAATCAAGAAACAGACTGAATCATAGAGAACAAACTGATGGTTACCAGACGGGAGGGGGATGTGTTAAAAAGGTGAGGGGGGTTAAGGAGTGCACTTGTCATGATGAGCACTGGCTGATGTATGGAATTGTTGAATCACTCTATTGTACATCTGAAACTAATATAACTGTATGTTAATTAACTGGAATTAAAATAGAAACTTTAAAATTTTTAAAAGATAAAAAATAAATAAAACCGTTGCTAAAATCATAAAAAATCACTTGTAATAAAGAATCCATAAAAAACAAAACTATAAAGGCAAAGGAACAAAAATAGCCAAAATAAAAATTAAAAGAAACACAAATTTAAAGGGTTTGCCCTACTCGACTTCAAGTCTTACTAAAATGTATGCTAATCAGGATAGTGTGATATCAGTAAAAAGATAAACATATAAAGCAATTACACAAAATAGAGAGTCCAGCCATTCAATATGATTAAATAACTTTCAACGATAAAGTCGAAACAACTGAATATGGTAAAATATTTCCACCTAAAGGTAGATATCTATGAGAAAGAAAAAGAACCCCAGCCCCTACCTCACACCAAACACAAAAATCAATTGTATTAAATAATAATCCTAAATGTAAAATCTAAAACAGTAAAGCTACTGGAGGAAAACACAGAGGAATGTCTTTAAGACCCTGGGATAAGTGAAGATTTCTTAGACAAAATATAGATTATATGAAACATAACAGAGAAAAATGAAAAAATGGTCTTCATAAAAATAGTGGAAAACATTTGCAACATACATATTTGAAAAGGGATCTGTATTCAGAATATTAAAAAAAAAATTCCTGCTTTCAGGAATAAAACATTAAATAATGAAATAAAAGAAGACTTACTCAGACACTTCCCAAAAGATATGGAAATGACCAATAAGCACATGAACAAGTATTTATCATAAATTATAGTAGAGGAAATGCAAATTAAAATCACCGTGAGATAGAGCTACACATCTACTAATACAGTTAAATGGAAAAGACTGAAAACACCAAATTTTGGAGATTAATTTATAGTTGTTAGGGGAGTGGAATTAACAGCCACTTTAGAAAACTATTTGCCATTTATTAGAAAGTTAAACATTTACCCCATGACTTAGTGATTCCAACCCTAAGCATTTATCCAAGAAAAAAGAAAACTTACATCCAGTCTTACAAAAAACATTCATGTCAATGTTCTTCATAATAACCAAAAATTGAAAACAACTCACATTCCTATCCTAGAAAAGCAAATATTTATAAAACGAACTACTATAAACCAAGGAAAAAGAACTTCTGATATATGCAAAAAAATAAAATATTTTTAACATGAAAAATATTGTGGCAAGTGAAACAATGCAGACACAGATGCAGAAAGGGCTGCAAAATTCCAAATATATAAAATTCTAGAATTGACAAAACATGGCCTATCTATTGGAGGCTTATCCCTCATTCTTAACTTGACCGTGGATCTTATCAAAGCTGTCCCTTCACACTCCAGTCAGGGCAACAGCGGCTTCCTTCCTAAAGTGATTGTGTTAAGCACAGACGTGAGCCACCCAGAATCGGCATCAAGTAAAGGCTTCTTGCTCAGCCCTCAGCAAAGAGCAGGGAGGCTGAGCAACCAGCTTCCAGCCATTATTTCCTTTATGGCCTCCGTCAGCTGCACAGTATCTCTCCCCTGAGTTCACACCCTGGCCAGGGCAGCTTGCATATGGTGACTGAACAAGAAAGGTACGTGGAGGCCGGTACATTTCACCCAACATGGGACACTGATGGGTCAACATTCACTCCAGCGCTCCCCACCAGGATGCCTGGATGGCAGTTCACCTTCTCTCTCTAAAGCAATCCTCCTTCCTTCCCCTTCTTTTAATTGTGTTGCTCCCTAAAGAAAGATTTCACTCCTCAGGCTTTGCCTTGGTATCTGCTACTGAAGAATCTAAAATCTTTCTTGTGATTGCTAAACTGTTTAATTATGTAGTAATTCATTGCCCAGAAGTAGTGGGATAAATTATATACATTAAATAAAATAAGCAACATGGAGTCATATCAATGTTCATATTTAACTATAAAAATCCTCAGAGCAAAATTTACTATATGTTATTCTAGGGCTATGGGTAAATCATGCTACCTAAAACTACTTTTTCTGTGCAAGTGGCTGAAGCTGGAAAATCAAGACACAGTATGGATGTCTCATAGCAACACAATCACCAGGAGATAATATCTCTGTTATTTATGGATTTGAAAAAAATGTACTATAAAAACATATAGTGTAAGCTGACTTGCTATCAATCAGACTCTTTTGTCAAAAGCATTTCTGCCTAGACTGTCTAAAGAAATGTTGAAGCAAAAACCTGAAAGCATAGAAAGAATGTGATTTGTGATCCCATGGTACAATAGTCATCCTTTCTTTGTGTCTGAATGAATGTACTTCTTGCCAAAACTTTGGTTTGTCATTCTGTAGATGCCTGAACACAACTAAATAGAGCCTGTTTCTGCACAAAATGGCACTGAGATTTCCCACACTATAACGAGTATTTTGTTTTTTCCAGAATTGAGTGGAGTTTGTACTTAATAAAAATTTTTAAATGTTGAGTATTAAGAAATGACCTTAACATTCGATTTCTATCTCAAGTGAGAAAAGGATTTTTTGTAATATATCGGTACACATATTTATAGCTTATGTTTGTCTTTGACCAATAGATTTAAAATAGTGCTATCCATCAAGGCAGAGGATGTGAAGATACCAGTAATTATGTGTCCACATAAATATCCACAACTCAAGTTTAATTGTTTACAGTATATAATACTTAAATATGGCTACACATGCTTGGTACAGTAAAATAGTAATCTGAAAAATGTGCAGCTTTCTAGCCAGCAGAATATTGGGATTTGTGCTTTTTCTTTTTTATTTAGTTGAAACCTCTTAAAAGTTCTATGCTGTTGATAATCGTAAACCAAGAGGGAAAAGAAAAGAATCCTTAATTTTTGTTTGATCTTATCACCTAAGGTAATAGCTAAAAGAATTCATTTATTTACGATGGATTTATAGAAATTATTAAATTATATGTAACCTGTGATTTCCATGTAACAACACATAGGTCTAAGTAAACACATTTAATATAATACTAGACTTTGTGGAATTGTAAATAAAATGCTTCCACATTCATTGCTCCTAAAAACAGGTTTTTATAACATTTAATATTTCATAGAATTTTTATACTACAGTAGTTCTTTCCAATATGATAACCTCCAGAACAACATATGGACCCATTACCTTTTGGTAAAAAAAAATTATGATAACCTCCAGAACAACAGATGGTCCCATTATCTTTTGGTAAAAAAAACAGCAATGTTAATTAATGTTTTCTTCTATACCCACTGAAGTTTTTCAGTCTGATAATAAAAGACCAATCTTTCATTGTATAAATAAAACTAAAAAAACTAAAACTAAATAAAAATAGATTATCCACAGATTATCCACAGAATGAAGTCCACCATAAAGCAAAGTTCTGTCAAAATGTATAACCATTTTATTGGGCCACGAAGTTATTTCATGAAGAATTTAGGGTTTTAACCACTTTATGTCAAACAGTGTCACTTACTGCATTTCGGGCTAAACAAGGAATAAATTTAAAGGTTTTCTAAATTTTATTTGTGTAAAAATAATGAATATTTAGTGATTTTATGAATGTAGTGATAGCTAGTGGGTCGAAAGCTTCCCTACCTAGATTCCTCTGCAAAAATAATTGCTAAAACTATCAGTCATTGATGAGTTATTAACTGTTTATACACATATATGTTGAGGTAAGGATAAGTAGGACAGAGTATCTTTTAAATTGTCTAAAAAAATGCTAAGTAATTACTTTCAAACAATGGAAAAAGGAAAATTCTACTTCTTTAATCTTCTAGACTGACAACTTGAAAGTCAATCATTTAAAAATATATACAATAATTTGCAAAGTAGTGAGGGAACGTATTTTGCTGAAAAGAATGTGGTTGATCATATGAAAGAAGTACAACACTGAATAAGAAAAGAAAAACTTCATGTTGAAAATATCAGGGAGACTGTCACAGAAGCAACTTTTGAGCCTTACCCTCCTTCTCATATTAGAAACCAAAACCAACCAATAAAAAATGAACTTTTATCTTTCTTAGAAGACTTAAAAAAAAAATCAAGAATTCTTTGGAGGAAGAACAGTCAATGGATGAGAAAAGTCATTTAGGGGCAAAATGTTTCTCTACAGGACTTGAATATGGTGAAATTGTTCTATACACAGAACCAGGTAAGACAAAGGAGGAATTTGGCTATTACTTTAAGAAGTTAAGAGAGGAGGAAGAGGAGTAAAGTGGAGTTGGGTCATGAAAAAATGGATGGCTCTCACAATGTGCTTCTGAAACTACAAAAGTTACCAAGGGTATAGTGATTAACATAACATAATAAAAAAAAAAAAGAAAAAAAAAAAGTTACCAAGGCAGGGTACCTGGGTGGCTCAGCTGGTTAAGTATCTACCTTCAGCTCATGTCATGATCTCCATGTCTTGGAATCGAGCCCCATGTTGGGCTCCCAGATCAGTGAGGAGTCTGCCTCCCCCTCTCACCCTGCTTGTGCTCTCTCTGTCACTCTCACTCTCTCTCTCTCAAATGAATAAAATCTTAAAAAAAAAAAAGTTACAAAAGCTCCAAACTATTAAAAGGAATTTACTTTTTATGGAAACAAGTAACAATGTTGGACTCTGAATATAGGGTCATTTTGGCAAAATGGGGATTGTATCCAATAGAAACTGAAATTGAAGTCAAATAAACCGTATGTGACACAAAAACTCTAGGAAAATATAGAGAGGATACTGAATGTCCCAGCCTTTGGGATTTTCTTATGAGCCTAACTGTATCATATATTTCAAAGCCAACTACAGGGTTAAGCAAGTAAATCTTTCCTCTGTTGTCTATTTCTACTATTTCCCATTCTATGAGGCCTTCCCTGCCCCCCCCCCCCATTAGTGACTCTGTTTCTTTCTTAAACAAGAAGCCATTAAAGAAACCGGATTAGACCCAAGATGGAATCACTCAAGCTAAATCCCTCATCAGCAAACCAAACCTTTTCTGTGCTCAGCAATCACAGAAAAGGAAGGCATAGGTCAACCGAATTGGTGTTTGCTTGCTCAGCACAAGTTACCAGACCTGGCTCCAAGACTTCCATTTGTTCCATACAACGAAAGTAACCTTGGAATAACCAATCCAATTTTGCCTAGTATGACTTCCCTGTTCCTGCTTCCTTCTGCTGTAACAAGCGTATATGTGGTCATTCAGTTTAAAAACAAAAAATTTCCTTAAGTTCTCACTTGTGTTTCCTCCTTTATTTTGCTGGCAAATTTCCTCACATATAAACCACACTAACAGATTTAATTATTTCCCTTTGACTTCTTTATCCACAGCAATCTTTTCCAAGTTCAATCCTTACTGACTGCTATAAAAAGTGATGAATAAATTCCTCTTTTCTAAAATGTAATGTTTTCTTTATAGTGTTTTTCTTATTATCTTAATTAATATCTTTAATATTTGATACCCCTAAACATTTATTTAAAGAATTTAAAGAATGTTATTTCTGCAACATTACTTATTTCTATTATACTTATTTTATCTTTGCTCATTCAAAATGCAATTTGTTATCACTCTTTCTTCCTCTGTGTTCTTAAATATAAGTGTTAGTTATGGTCCTCATTTCTTTTTTCTTTACCCTCTTCTTGGGTTCTCCACTCACTAATATAGCTTCAGTTATCATCTTGAAAATGATAATAAAAGCAATACTTGTTAAATACTTATTAAGAACCTAATCCTATGATAAGAATTTATTGTGTATTTTTAAATTTTAATCTGCATAATAACTTTATGAGGTAGAGCCTCTAATTTGCAGATGAGGAAACTGAGACTGAGGTAAATTAATAGCATCCCAATAACATGTAGCTAGTAAGGTGCAAAATTAAGACTCACAATCAGGTTTCTCTGACATCAGAGTGTAAACTGGAGCTTCTCTTCTTAACAAGCTTAATAACTTGATCTTAACCACACCAGGTCATAAAACACACTAACAAAAGTATATCTGAGGCTCTTACCTCTTTTTTGATAAATAGCATCACAATTAATATCCTATTAGAAGAAAGTGAGGTAGTGGAAAGTAATGAAGAGAAAGGAGAAACACATGGGATGTGCTAGAAATGTATAACTGGAGGGGAAGGGGAAAGTGGGGAGCCATGGGTGAGATAGGGAAAGGAAGAAAAAAGGAAATACTTACATGTTTACCAACTTGATAATATTCACAATTCTTTAAGTTTGGTTTAATTACCTATGTTCTTATTTATTTATTTAAAGATTTTATTTATATATTTGAGAGAGGGTGAGTGAGAGGGACAGAGAGAGGGAGAGAATATCTAAAGCAGACTCCACACTGAGCACAAAGCCTGATAAGGGGCTCAATCCCATAGCCGCGAGATCATGACCTGAGCCAAAACCAAGAATGAGAGGCCCAACTGGCTAAACTTATCAATTCCACTGCCAAAGATGTCCAGTTAATGGCAACCTCACCCATCCAAGTACTCAAAATGGAAAATTAGAATTGTATCTGATTCATTGTTTATCCTATTGCCCATGGTCAATGTTGTGAAAATAAAGATGACAGATTCAATTTAAGATTATATAATTTACTATTATTTCTCATTTAAGAAAAAAAAAAGTGGGTAGGAAGACACAGTAAGCATTGACCCACTCCCCAGTCTTCTTAGGACCTAGAAGTTAAAAATGTTCTTCATGTGGAATAAGAGAATCAGCTTTCCAATTTAAATAAGCCAAAGATCTCTCTCAAGAAGTACTTTTTTTGTGTGTTCAAGAATCTCTCTCAACACAGGAAACCATGGAAAAGTATATGTTGAACACATGGAGCTGTTGGTGCAGGATCTGTGGGCTTTCTGAACTAAAAGATTGACTAAAGTTCACACCAATTCATCCTTTTGAGTTGCATATTTAGACATTTAATATGATTGGTAATATATTGTATGATTCCTAATGTAGTTGACTATTAAAAAAAATGTACAATCACATGCTGGGGTGATAGATGAAGACTGGCTCTGGAAGAAAGGGTAATTGCTGCCCACTACCACAGTGAGAGGGGATATTGGCAGAAAGGAGGTAAACTGGTGGAGAATGAATGTTTTCACAGATAGGAATAAACTATAAAAATAGAAAATTATATTTGAATTCTCCTAAATAATATTAGTCCAGAAGTTTTTAAAGACCACACCACAAACACTGAAGTCATTTGCTCAGTGTTTCCAAGTATTTCAAGACTTCACAAAATTCACTATTTAGTCTATCTGTCGTGTACATCATAGGGCAATTCCTTTTCACTCTAGGTTGGAATTTCCACAATACTGCTGAGACTCGGGTATCTCTTCTAAGAATTTGAAATTTATCTTGTAAATGTTAATTCCTATTAATATTTATAGCATATTTTAACTACTTTTAAAAAGCCTGTGAATAATGTTTAGTTTTATTTATAAACTTACACACCTTAAATATTCCTTTTATAAGCTAAATGTCACTTTTATGAACTTTAATTTCTTACCTAAAAAACAAAACCATCCATAATATTAAATATTTCTTATATATCTAACAAATTAAATAATAAATAAAATAATCCCAAAGTCATTTTAATAAATTTAGATTTTAATTTAAAGCAGGGTAAATATATTATTCAATTAAAACTTAAATTGAGTTATAACATTATAAATCTTATAGTCAAAATTATGCTTTGTAAATATGTTAAATGCCAAATATGTACAGTCTCTTGGCAAAAAATATATATTCTGGTTTTCACAGAACATATCTCTACATTTAAACTATATCACCATTTATTTGGTCTCAAAGAATTTTGCTGCTACATGAATATCAATAACTTTATTGGAATTTGTATTTAGAATCTTAAAATATGAAATTTTTCTTCTAACAAAAAAGTGAAACAATATAAACTTAAATGTATGTTTACATTTTTATGTGCCCATTAAATTTGATGGAATCTTTAATTTTCTTATAACCTCAGAGTTATCCAACCCACAGATATTTTAAATAGTATTCATTTGAGATTTGACTATAATATTTAATTTTCTTACTTTAAGTGACAATACATGGGCTGTTCAATTGACATTTATGTGGAGAGAAAAAATATTTATTTAACACTAATTTCTGCATTTTACATTGACATAATAAATGGTTAAGAAGTGTGGATATGATTAACAAGATTTAAAGAGTAATAAACTCTATTCCATTTCCCACCAAAATTTTTTAATTTAATCTCTTAAATATATCATTGTAGATTCCTGGCTTTTCATAGATTCAGTGTGATTTTATGAATTACAATCACTGTTCTTTTCTTGGGTTAAATTCCCATAAATGGACAATGTGTGTTTTTATAGAATAGTTTATACATATTTTTTACATGATCTCCTTATTCTTTGAACTCTTTGTTTCTGCCACATTAAGATGCCCCCGGATCAGCTTGCATAATTTCTATCCTAGACATGGACTAGCTATTTCTTCAAGAAATCTTGCTCCTTTTGTGGAAAATGGTATAGAATTTCATGAGAATTAAGTTAAAATATAAGAAATATTTTTAAATAATTATACAATATTATTATTATTAAATGGCTCCCCTATATATGGTAGTCTCTTTCAAACCAATCTCTCTTCTACTCTGGGGAGAAAAGTAAATGACAAATATTTCCTATTTCATTATTATTAGATTTAATCCTGTGTATCTCTTTTCCCATTTCTGCTGGTAAAATTAAACTCCATCTACAGAGATGAATTTTGCTTCTATAAAGCTAACACATTTTAGAGATCAAATATGTAACTCTTTATAATTGCCAAATAGTATACAAAATGAGATAAAAGAGCTCAATATTCCTTCTTACCTGCATCTGTAGAAGGAAATATCACAGTGCATTATAACTAATTTAGGTAATCTGATTTGATAAAGTGTGAAATTGAGAACTTTTAGAAGAATAACAATTTTTTGCTGTAATACAGAATATAAATGTTCATAAATGTTCCCCATTTATTATTCCCCATAATATAAAACAGTATCTGAAAGTATAATTTGAATAAAGGGGTCTCATAGGACTCCAAAGACTTTGAAATTATTTCTGTACCTTAATAAAATAACTTCAAAAATAAACATAAGGGTCTAGGTTGGATCTAACCTGATGATCAACAGTTACCACAGTAATAATTTTGTAGTTGATATTTCTGTCTCCCTAATTTGTACAAATGCTTATAAAATCATCTGTTAAAACAAAAGATAGTGATATTTTTCTATTTTCCCTACCATGATAGAAAAATAAAGGATAATGACTGTGCTACAGTTATTATTTAACAAAATAATTACAAGACACAAGTTTTTGTTTAAATTTCACTTATTAGTTATCTTTCTAAAACCTAGAATCAGTGTGTTTATGCCAAGCCTCTGTCTATATTTATGAAGACTTGCCATCACCTATCCAAATATCTGAGAATGATATTTGAGCTCTTTTAAAATCTGGCACCAAGCTACATTTTTAATTTATCTGTTTCTATTGGGATTTCTAACTATCCAGCTTTTCTCTCTTTCCAAAACTATGCAGGCTCACATATCAGGGCTTTGCCACATCCTAAGCATCATTCTGAAACATCTTTGAGACACACAGACCATTTACACAATTTTTTGCTGCAATACGGAATATAAATGTTATGAATATAAAAATATATTTATATAAATATATAAATTTTTATATATTTATATAAATATAAAACATCTACCATCTGTCTTGCTCACACTCCCAAGAGACACAGCACAACGAACAACTGAATGCATCAATTCTATTCAACTGTTACTCATACTTTTATTTTTATTTATTTGATTTTTTTCCCTATACACATGATGTTGGTCTAATTGCTGGAAAAAGAGTTGTAAGTTTTCTTCACTTTTCTTATTTACGCTAGAAATCTAAAGATAGTCTGATTAGAATCCAAGAGATAAAAAAGTTCTTCAATAAAATACCAGATAAAATCCTTGATATACTTAAAATCAAAGCCAAAAGTCTTTCAGAATTTGTTATTTCTTCAAAAATCTACTAGAGATCTCAGGCAACCCTGAGAAAGGAGATGTTCAGGGAAGTGGATGCTTTCCTCCTGTTTTGTCCCTATATACAGCATTTCCTTATGTGTGATGGAGTAAAGAACAATTACAATTGAATTTTATTTTATTTCCAATCTTATTTTGTTTTTCATCTCTGGAGGGCTTTAGACATCTTACAAAATCTTTATTCAATGCATGTCTTTAATAACTATCAGAGACTGTGACCCTTCTCTGCCTGCCTTTTCTCTTGTTTAAAAAAAAAAAAAATCTTATTTTTCATGAGTAAATTTAGACATCATCTATCTCCTTTAAAAGCCTTACCTAACAGAACCCTCAGATTACCTATCACTACCTTCCAGCACTTTGGTATCAGTTAGAATTACTTTTTACCACATATATCAAAACAAAATAAAATAGAATAGTTTGAAAATGTATGTTGTACTCATAAAAAACTGCAATGAGAATTAGGCAGACTTGTGGAATGACATGATCAACAGGACTGTAGACTCCTCCATTTTAGCACTTTACATCAGTTCAAAATAGCTAATTCTTGCAAAGATTTTTTTACTTTGTTTTCATATTTTAATTGAATTAAAGGTAGTTTAAAGAAGTATACATGAGAAGGAAAGAAGATACATGAGCAGATGCTGGGGCTTGAAAAGAAAACTCAAACACATTTAGGTAGTGCAGGGTTGACTGGAGCGTTGGTCGAGTTCCTGGGAGGACAGAGGGAGGATTGGAGAGGAAAATTAGGGTAGAAACAAAGAATGTACAAATTGATATGCCATACAAGAGAGCTTGGGCTTTCTTTGAAGATACATAATAACCTTAGTATGATTAAATACATTTTATCAAAGTAACTATGCCGATAGCATGAAGATAAAAAATACAGCGCTAAAAGATGTACAGATTTACAGATTAAGAAATTCATCTTGATGAGAGGGGATGGAGGCTTCAGTTAGGTCAGAGGGACTGGAATTGGACAAGCTTACATCAGATCTTATATTTAAGTCTCATTGCAGAAGGCACCTTCCCTTCCCAATAAGCAGTTTATGTTCTTACTACCACAAGGGAGTGCTATTTTGTTTCTTTAATGAGGAGATTAAATATTTAGATTTAGTGGGAGAATTAGGAAGATGTCTTTGGCTGTTTTGAATGTAGTTTCTGTGGTCTTAATAAGGAAATTCTAAGGAAATAACAGTTTCAAAGGCAGAAAATGAATAAAGATATAAGCTAAGGAATTATACTAATCAGCTCCAACTTGACCTATCAAATACAAAACATGTAACCACATGAATCAAAAGGTTGAACTGAAATTGAGCCAACAAAATTGTTCAAAGACATATAAGAAATTTATCTGTAAATATTTCATTTTTCATCTTGTTTCACTCACCATTTTATATGCTCTTTTATGTTCATGTTCTCCTTTAAACACTTCCAATGTTCCTATATGGCATGTCAGTATAAATAGCAGAAAACTACATTTTCATTCCCTCCTTATCTACTGAGCAAGGGGAATTCAGGAGAGTAGATGAATTTAATAAACTTAAACAATGCATAAGTTGTGACTATAAACATCTATGCTTATTCCTAAAATTATTATTCAAAGAGAGTGACTATATATATATATATATATATATATATATATATATATAATGTGATAGAATATTTTCCTTCCATTTTTATGATAAGCCTCATAATTCCAGTTTGAAATCATTTCAGACTTTTATATACATATACAAATATGTACTTATGCTACATATGTAAAGCATTACACACACCTAAACTAGATATGTGTTAAAACTAGAAGGAGCTCTGAACAAATCTTTCCAGTCCATTAATATCATAATAGAGTTGACCCTTGAACATCGTGGGGGTTAGGGCACTGACTCCTGCACAGTCAGAAATCCAAAAATTCGTGTATAACTTTTTTTTAATTTTTTTTATTGTTATGTTAATCCTCATACATTACATCATTAGTTTTAGATGTAGTGTTCCATGATTCATTGTTTGTGCATAACACCCAGTGCTCCATGCAGAACGTGCACTCTTTAATACCCATCACCAGGCTAACCCATCCTCCCACCCTCGTGTATAACTTTTGACCCCCCTAAAACTTAACTACTCAGAGCCCACTGTTGACTAGAAGCCTTATCAATAACATAAACAATTGAGTAACACACATTTTGTATGTTATATATATTATATCTTGTATTCTTACATTAAAGTAAGCTGGAAAAAAGAAAATGTTAAGAAAACCATTAGATACCGAGGAATAAATCTAACCAAAGAGGCAAAGAATCTGTACTCAGAAAACTATAAAATACTCATGAGAAAAATTGAGGAAGACACAAAGAAATGGAAAAACGTTCCATGCTCATGGATTGGAAGAACAAATATTGTGAAGATGGCAATGCTACCTAGAGCAATCTACACATTCAATGCAATCCCTATCAAAATACCATCCACTTTTTTCAAAGAAATGGAACAATAATCCTAAAATTTGTATGGAACCAGAAAAGACCCCAAATAGCTAGAGGAATGTTGAAAAAGAAAAGCAAAGCTGATGGCATCATAATTCCGGACTTCAAGCTCTATTCCAAAGCTGTAATCCTCAAGACAGTATGGTACTGGCACAAAAACAGACACATAGATCAATGGAACAGAACAGAGAGCCCAGAAATGGACCCTCAACTCTGTGGTCAACTGAACTTTGACAAAGCAGGAAAGACTGTCCAATGGAAAAAAGACAGCCTCTTCAACAAATGGTGTTGGGCAAATTGGACAGCCACATGCAGAAGAATGAAACTGGACTGTTTCCTTACACCACACACAAAAATAGACTCAAAATGGTTGAAAAACCTAAATGTGAGACAGGAGTCCATCAAAATCCTACAGGAGAACACAGGCAGCAACCTCTTCAACCTCAGCTGCAGCAACTTCTTCCTAGAAACATCGCCAAAGGCAAGGGAAGCAAGGTCAAAAATGAACTACTGGGACTTCATCAAGATAAAAAGCTTTTGCACAGCAAAAGAAACAGTCAACAAAACCAAAAGACAACCGACAGAATGGGAGAAGATATTTGCAAATGACATATCAGATAAAGGGCTAGTATCCAAAATCTATAAAGAACTTATTAAACTCAACACCCAAAGAACAAATAATCCAATCAAGAAATGGGCAGAAGACATGAACAGACATTTTTCCAAAGAAGACATCCAGATGGCCAACAGACACATGGGAAAGTGTTCAACATCGCTCGGCATCAGGGAAATACAAATCAAAACCTCAATGAGATACCACCTCACACCAGTCAGAATGGCTAAAATTAACAAGTCAGGAAACGACAAATGCTGGCAAGGATGTGGATAAAGGGGCACCGTCCTACACTGTTGGTGGGAATGCAAGCTGGTGCAGCCACTCTGGAAAACAGTATGGAGGTTCCTCAAAAAGTTGAAAATAGAGCTACCATATGACCCAGCAATTGTACTACCGGGTATTTACCCCAAAGAGACAAATGTAGGGATCCGAAGGGGTACGTGCACCCCAATGTTCATAGCAGCAATGTCCACAATAGCCAAACTATGGAAAGGGCCAAGATGTCCATCGACAGATGAATGGATAAAGAAGATGTGGTGTATATATATACACACACACACACACACACACACACACACACAATGGAATATTATGCAGCCATCAAAAAAAAACCAACGAGGGGCACCTGGGTGGCTCAGTCGTTAAGCGTCTGCCTTCGGCTCAGGTCGTGGTCCCAGGGTCCTGGGATCGAGCCCCGCATCGGGCTCCCTGCTCCGCGGGAAGCCTGCTTCTCCCTCTCCCATTCCCCCTGCTTGTATTCCCTCTCTCGCTGTGTCTCTCTGTCAAATAAATAAATAAAATCTTTAAAAAAAAAAAAAACCAACGAAATCTTGCCATTTGCAACGACGTGGATGGAACTAGAGGGTATTATGCTAAGCGTAATAAGTCAATCAGAGAAAGACATGTATCATATGATCTCACTGATATGAGGAATTCTTAATCTCAGGAAACAAACTGAGGGCTGCTGGAGTGGTGGGGGGTGGGAGGGATGGGGTGCCTGGGTGATAGACATTGGGGAGGGTATGTGCTATGGTGAGCACTGTGAATTGTGTAAGACTGATGAATGAATCACAGACCTGTACCTCTGGAACAAATAATACATTATATGTTAAAAAAAAAAAAGAAGATAGTAGGAAGGCAAAAATGAAGGGGGGGTAACCATGAGAGACTATGGACTCTGAGAAACAAACAGGGTTCTAGAGGGGAGGGGGGTGGGGGGATTGGTTAGCCTGGTGATGGGTATTAGAGAGGGCACATATTGCATGGAGCACTGGGTGTTATATGCAAACAATGAATCATGGAACACTACATCAAAAGCTAATGATGTAACGTATGCTGATTAACATAACATAATAAAATAAAATTTTAAAAAATCATAAGGAAAATACCTTTATAGTACTGGACTGTATTTATCTAAAAGAATCCACATAGAAATGGATCCACACATTTCAAATCCATGTTGTTCAAGGGTCAACTGTATATGAATTATCACACCATGTCAGCACCACTACAGTCTCATATCCAGCAAAGACAAACAAAAAATGAATATTTTAGACATGTATGGATATTGTTGGAGGTCAGCCTCAAATATTTGGGTTTCATATAATAAGTCTAGGTATATATATATAGGTTTCAGGCTGAAATTCTCAGGGACATCTCTTCCAATATATTACTTACATTTGACTGTAAGCACTTTGGAAGTAGGATTTTAGTCTGAATCATCTTCCTCTTCTTTTTTTATTTATTTTATTTTATTTTATTTATTTATTTGACAGAGACAGCAAGAGAGGGAGGGAACACAAGCAGGGGGAGTGGGAGAGGGAGAAGCAGCCTGCCCGCGGAGCAGAGAGCCTGATGCGGGGCTTGATCCCAGGACCCCGGGATCACGACCCGAGCCGAAGGCAGACGCTTAAGGACTGAGCCACCCGGGCACCCCAATCATCTTCCTCTAACTCCACTCCAAATACCTACCATTGTCCTTTTATCATAGTAGGCACTTGGGGAATTACATTAGGGCTTTTCATACCTTTGTTGAAAAGACAACAAATCAGACATTGCTTGATTCTAAGATTAGCGAAAAAAAGACAGTACTGAGTTAGAAATAAATTTATAAAAATTCTAGGATTAGCTCCTTCACTGACTAATTCTAACCAGCTGGTATCCCTGAGTTTAAAATCAACTTAAGTTTCAGTTCTATCCAAAGCTGAGACAAAATAATTATTCTAATCCTTACCACGTATTCAGTGAAAGACACAAAGTTATACAAAGATTGTGTTATAAACTAATAAGTTTCTGCAACAGTTCTCTTACATATCTGGAGAGAAAAGTAACCCTTGCCGCCTTTTCAGGTGAAAGGGTTTTGTTAACAAAGGCAAGCAATTTTCAAAGATAAAAGTGTTTTATAAGAAAATAATACATATACAACTATACATCTGTATGTATAATAAGTTACTTACAGAGTTATGTGCATAAATGTATTTATATAATTCTTCCATACATTTATTCACTTCAACCAAGGAAATTTTTCATATAATCATTGGACTGAAGTCACTAAGGAATATCATGGTCAATAATTTTTAAGTTTTCATATTGACAGCTGACAAGTTGGAAGTAACAACTGCATGCATTTCTGTGGTTTTACTTACTTAGTGATTTAAAATTAATAAAAAAATACTATCATGCCTAGAGTTAAATACATGTGAAATTATGAAAAAATAACCACATAAACAGGTTTGTAGACTATTAGTTAAAGGCGGCAGAATGACTGCATGCATTTATCCCTTTCCTTTCAAAAAGCCACTAACCTGGCAGTAGGAAAGAATAGAAGAAAGTATTGCTTACACATATAATAAAAATATTTAAAAAATAGATGTGGGATCTCAATAAATTTTGGAAAAGAGAACATTTGGCAGAATCTGTTTTAACTTATGAAAGAAATTATAAAATTAATGTTTGGAATGGGAGAGATAAGTGAAAAAGGGAGACAATATTACCTACCATACTTTAAAGGTCTGGCAATTAGCACTTCCACATACCATGGAATCAGTGGTCAGGAAAAGGGCTAAAGATCAGGAAATGTGTGAAAGTTTTGTGTTGAAACAGGACCACTTATCACCCTCTCTTTCCAAAACAGTTGATGAACTATCACAAACAGACTTTGCCTGTTTTGCACACAAAATGCTGTTAGTGAAGTGTCTATTCCAATGTAAGACAACAGACTCCTGAAAATAACAGCTAAAAAGAAATGATTAAATAAAAATGCTGATCGTTGAGAGCATCTCACTGGGAAAGCTGGTTTGTCTCTAAATCACCCTATACTAGAACCATTCACTTAATAAACATACGTCATGGCAACAGCAATTCCAATCTGTTTAATACCCTACTTTTAAGTATACAGGCTCCACCAAAGATCACCAGATATTTCAGAAAAAGCCCCCACCATAAAAGGGAGAAACTAAAACAGACAAGGCAATTTACAAAGCAGGAACATGAAGGAAATATAAAAATTTAGCAAGTAGAAAATATCTTTTTAAAAGCCAAACTATAGTTCATATGCTTAGAAAGATTAACAAAAAATATTCTGTCCATAAAACAAGATGATAAAATAATAGCAAAAGAAAGAACTTCCAGATATTAGAAATAGGATGCCTAAAATAAAAGAAAAAAATTAAAAAAAAACAGTGGGGGAAATATTAAGAAACATGTGGTATATATATACAATGGAATATTATGCAGCCATCAAAAGGAATGAAATCTTGCCATTTGCAACAATGTGGATGGAACTGGAGGGTATTATGCTGAGCGAAATAAGTCAATCAGAGAAAGACATGTATCATATGACCTCACTGATATGAGGAATTCTTAATCTCAGGGAACAAACTGAGGGTTGCTGGAGTGGTGGGGGGTGTGGGGGATGGGGTGGCTGGGTGATAGACATTGGGGAGAGTGTGCTATGGTGAGCGCTGTGAATTGTGTAAGACTGATGAATCACAGACCTGTACCTCTGGAACAAATAATACATTATATGTTTAAAAAAAAAAAGAAGAAGAAGCTAGCAGGAAGGGAAAAATGAAGGGGTGAAATCAGAGGGGGAGACGAACCATGAGAGACTATGGACTCTGAGAAACAAACTGAGGGTTGCTGGAGTGATGGGGGGTGGGAGGGATGGAATGGCTGGGTGATAGACATTGGGGACGGTGTGCTATGGTGAGCACTGTGAATTGTGTAAGACTGATGAATCATAGACCTGTACCTCTGAAACAAATAATACATTATATGTTAAAAAAAAAGAAGATAGCAGGAAGGGAAAAAGGAAGGGGGGGAAATCGGAGGGGGAGATGAACCATGAGAGACTATGGACTCTGAGAAACAAACCGAGGGTTCTAGAGGGGAGGGGGGTGGGGGGATGGGTTAGCCTGGTGATGGGTATTAAAGAGGACACGTACTGAATGGACCACTGGGTGTTACACGCAAACAATGAATCATGGAACACTACATCAAAAACTAATGATGTAATGTATGGTGATTAACAACATAATTTAAAAAAAAGAAAAAAAATTAGAATAAAAAGACAAGGAGTTTTATTACAGGAGTTGCAAAAAGAAAGATGACAGAAAACAGAAAGAAACAAGCTATCAGGGGAATATTACAAAAATATGTTCAAGACTTAAAAGTCCAAATGTAATTATTAAATAGGCACACTTAATTGCCAGCTAAATGAGTGAATGCAGATCACATTAGTGAGAAAGTTCTAGTTGTGAAAACTGAAAAGAACCAAAAACTTATGCAAACACACACAAACAGTAATCAGGATGGCATCTAAAAGCTCAATAGCAAATTGAATCCCAGAAGACAGTGGCAATTCTGAGGGAATATTACTTCATCCCAAAATTCTATTCATAGCCAAATTAGGAAGGTCTTAAAATGCAATTTTGTTATCCAGTAAAATGAGAGAGTTAATGAAAACGAAGATCTAGAATTCAGGAGACAGAATTCACAAGCGTCAAGGAGTGAAGGAAATACGAAGATGAAGACTTGTGACAGGCAGAGAGAGCTCTCAATCCATATTGCAGCAGGAAGTCAGAGAAGTGTGTAAGAAAGACTATTAAAAAATAATTCCAAATTATAGATTAGTGATGTTTGAGATAAAAAGTATTGGTATTTGCAAAAAAAAATCTGACAAATTTTGGACTCTAAAAAGATTAAAGTAAGCAAATGGGAAAAAGTGAAATAATGCTTAATTTAAGGAAAAAAAGTTTTATAACTAAAAAATTATAGTACACTAGCATTGCTATCCAAAATGTGGTTCCCCGAACTGGCTGCCAGTCCTCAAACTGTGTATTATCAAGTAGCAAAGAGGAAGTAGCCTCAGCCAAATTTGATTGAGCAAATCAACTACATCAATAAGTACACTGTTTTTTTCCACGGGTATTCTTTTTCATACAAGATTTTCTCCAGAAAGGAAATGTACTGATTTTCTTTCCTGCATGCGTTCCTTATTCTGTTGTAGCCCCAGCATTTTGAGTACCATTGCATTAGTACAGCTTACTGGCTATGAATTTAAACAAAAATTCTGACAAAAGTGTTGTAAGAAATCGGGGAAAAGGAAATAAAAATATCAAATGGGGAAAGAGCTAGATTTTCCAATTATATAGCAGGAAATTAACATTTATCTCAAATGTATGAGTCAAAAACAACAGTATAAAAAATTATTAAGATATATTGAGGCAAACTTTCAAAAGTAAAAAATGCTAATGTTGTCTTTGCAAACAGTAGGGAGCATAGGGATGAGTTGGACAGAAGTGATTCCTGTTTTTCATTATAAGCAATTTGGCACCAGGCTACCTTCAACCATATATATTTATTACCTTGATAAAATTCAAATTAATTTTTTAAAATATTTTATTTATTTAAGAGAGAGAGACAGAGAGAGAGAGAGCATGAAAAATGGGGAGGGGCAGAGGGAGAGAGAGAAGCAGACTCCCCACTGAGCAGAAAGCCCTATGCAGGACTCAATCCCAGGACCCCGGGATCATGATCTGAGCCAAAGAGAGATGCTTAACCAACTGAGCCACCCAGGTGCCCTTAAATTAATTTTTATTTTTTTTATTTTTAAATAAGAGTATATAAGATCGCAGCCTTCATTAGTTTATGACCAAATAATTTTACACATATTAAGAACTTATTTACACATTTTCAGAAGTAGAATAGCTGAACCATGTGTAAGAACTTCGACAAAATAATAAAACATGATAAAACCTTAGATGAGTCAGACATAAAATTAGAACAGATAAAAATACTGAAGAAAGAAGAAATACTGCAGAGGAGAGGAAGAACAAATATTGTTAAAACTAGGAAAGCTTGAAGGGGGGGAAATCGGTGGGGAGATGAACCATGAGAGACAATGGACTCTGAAAAACAAACTGAGGGTTCTAGAGGGGAGGGGGGTGGGAGGGTGGGTTAGCCTGGTGATGGGTATTAAGGAGGGCACGTTCTTCATGGAGCACTGGGTGTTACACGCAAACAATGAATCATGGAACACTACATCAAAAACTAATGATGTAATGTATGGTGATTAACATAATAATAAAAAAAGTTGGAGATAGTGAAAGATGAATAGGAATGAATAAAAATTCTAATCTGAATTTGGTAAAAAATAAATAAAAAAATAAAACCAGGAAAGCTATCATAAATAAAGAATCACTAGCTAGTAATAAACACAGAAAATTTAATACAGGAACCATGTTTTATAATTCTGAACAATACTGAAAGATATTGGGGAGCAGAGTTAAACACATTCCATAAGTACGACAGTACTTTGTCAGTAACTACTAAGAATTTCTAAAATATCGTACCTTGAACAACATAAAGCTTCTCAGAACTTTATAACTACTAACACCATGGAGCAAACACACAACTTAATATTTTTAGGAATCTGGATCTAACAGGAAACTGAGGTAAAAAGACACAGTAAATATGTGACTAGTTTTTAAAACCCCTATGGAGAAGGACTCTTTCTAAGAACTCTAAAGAGCCAACCTGAAATAGCAACTAAAGTCTCCTGCTGAATGCTGACAAGATTAATTAAGGTAAGTAGAGCTGAGTGCTGTAATTGAATTACAGTCTTTTCTAAGAGCAGTTGTTGCCTCTTCTCTGTATTTTATTGACTCTTTTATGAGTTCTACTGCTAAATCAATTCTAATCACTGCACCAACTGGAAAAATTCCACTTTCCACTGCCAGATCAATTACAGTCACACAATCAATAGCTGGTACTTCAGCCTTTTTTGATTAAAAGAATGTAAAAAAAAAAAAAAAAAGAAAAAGAAAAGACTGAAAAAGTAAAAATAATTCCATTTCTGTATTAAAAGAAAAGCAAAGCTAATTTAACACATAAATATTCACACTGAATATAAAGATGACAAAACTTATTTGCCCTGAAATAATATTTTTAGGGGCGCCTGGGTGGCTCAGTCATTAAGCGTCTGCCTTCGGCTGGGGTCATTGGGATCGAGCCCCGCGTCAGGCTCCCTGCTCAGGGAGAGCCTGCTTCTCCCTCTCCCACGCCCCCTGCTTCTGTTCCCTCTCTTGCTGTCTCTCTCTCTGTGTCAAATAAATAAATAAAATCTTAAAATAATAATATTTTTAAAGTAATTATGTAACTTATTCTGATTTACTCAGGGAATTACTGGACAGTTTACAAAAATCTTTTGTGACAGTTATATACATCAGATGGAAATTAATTACAATACCTAGATTTCACATTAAGCCTAGGACCCAATCACTCCTCTTGTATTTATTTCATCATTTCTTTATTGTCTTTGTTGTCTCTCCAAGAATTTTCTCCTTTGAAGACCACACCACCTCTTCTTTTTTAAGACATACCTCTAGGGTACATTCCCACTATTCTCAATAGTTTCAAAATTTAATTGATAGTTCTCATTTTTCTTAACATTCATTATCCTAAGTGATTACAATACCATTTTGTCACTAATCATGTATTTATCTTAACTGTCTTTAATCTCCTCAAATATGGCATTTATGTATAAGACATAATTATAACTCAGAACACTTGAAGATATCTCATTTCCAACACATCAAATTTTATATTTTATCTTTTGTGACTTTAAATACCTGACTGCTGTGTTTTCCTCTTCCTCTGATTATTGAGAATTTATTTTTTATTTATTTTTTTATTATGTTATGTTAATCACCATACATTACATCATTAGTTTTTGATGTAGTGTTCCATGATTCATTGTTTGCGTGTAACACCCAGTGCTCCATTCAGTACGTGCCCTCTTTAATACCCATCACCAGGCTACCCCATCCCCCCACCCCCTCCCCTCTAGAACCCTCAGTTTGTTTCTCAGAGTCCATAGTCTCTCATGGTTCGTCTCCCCCTCCGATTTCCCCCCCTTCCTTTTTCCCTTCCTGCTATCTTCTTTTTTTTTTTAACATATAATGTATTATTTGTTTCAGAGGTACGGGTCTGTGATTCATCAGTCTTACACAATTCACAGTGCTCACCATAACACACTGTCCCCAATGACTATCACCCAGCCATCCCATCCCCCCCACCCCCACCACTCCAGCAACATTCAGTTTGTCCCCTGAGATTAAGAATTCCTCATATCAGTGAGGTCATATGATACATGTCTTTCTCTGATTGACGTATTTCGCTCAGCATAATACCCTCCAGTTCCATCCACGTCATTGCAAATGGCAAGATTTCATTCCTTTTGATGGCTGCATAATATTCCATTGTGTGTGTGTGTGTGTGTGTGTGTGTGTGTGTGTGTGTGTGTGTATCTCACATCTTCTTTATCCATTCATCTGTCAATGGACATCTGGGCTCTTTCCATAGTTTGGCTATTGTGGACATTGCTGCTATAAACATTGGGGTGCACATACAGCCACATGCAGAAGAATGAAACTGGACCATTTCCCTACACCACACACAAAAATAGACTCAAAATGGTTGAAAAACCTAAATGTGAGACAGGAGTCCATCAAAATCCTACAGGAGAACACAGGCAGCAACCTCTTCAACCTCAGCCGCAGCAACTTCTTCCTAGAAACATCGCCAAAGGCAAGGGAAGCAAGGGCAAAAATGAACTATTGGGACTTCATCAAGATAAAAAGCTTTTGCACAGCAAAAGAAACAGTCAACAAAACCAAAAGACAACCGATAGAATGGGAGAAGATACTTGCAAATGACATATCAGATAAAGGGCTAGTACCCAAAATCTATAAAGAACTTATTAAACTCAACACCCAAAGAACAAATGATCCAATCAAGGAATGGGCAGAAGACATGAACAGACATTTTTCCAAAGAACACATCCAAATGGCCAACAGACACATGAAAAAGTGTTCAACATTGCTCGGCATCAGGGAGAATTTCTTATTAAGAATTGTGTTTAGTCTCACAGTGGTTTTCAAGCCACTGCCACTTCCCTAAGTAGCTTGACTCTGGCATAGTCACAAACAAGCAGAGTTTCTTCCTTGATCTGCATTATTTTGATGAGCCTCAGGCAGCACATTTTCAGTTCTGACATGATAAAGATAGCACATGCATGAATAATATTAAAAGGGCATCTCATAATCCACTGCATTCCCATGAAGCCTGAAGCTACTTAGAATACAGTGTAAACACGTCTGCAGCATACAAGTAATTCTTAGAGGGTGTCCTGTGTCACCACCAAATACAGCCCATCTTCTCTGGACTGCTGAGGTTCACAGGAACATAGAATTGGTGAAATCCTGTGAATTATCTTGGTTTAGACTTTCATTTGAATGCCCAAGAAAAATCTCACACCATTTAGGGTTGTTAGTGAGATTAAGACAGGTATTCCTCTAGTATTTGCTTGAAACAATGAATTCAGCTATCAGTTTGTGGGTAGTAATTATAGGTGATGGATGAGGACATGGGGTCTTGGAGAGTACCCAACAGTTTCTCTTTCTGCCATTTTGTCAACAGATATCCTACAACCTCCCATTTAGTAACAATGTAAAATTCTAATTAAATATATTTCTTTATTAAATGTGTGAGTAAACTTGCATCAAGTAAGAGAAATCCTCATGACTGTAATGGCCTCCAAAGATGTTCTTGTTCATGTCCTAATCCCTAGAATCCATGAATATGCTATCTTACATGGCAAAAGGGACTTTGTAGATATGATTAAGGTAATGGACCTAGAGATGGGGAGTTTATTCTGGATTATCCAGGTAGGCCCAATCTGAATACATGAGTACTTAAAAGCAGAAAACCTTTCTCAGCTGTGGTTAGAAGGGGGTCTGAAAATAAGAGTCAGAGAGATGAAATGTTCCTGTCCTGGAAGATGAAGGAAGAGGGTCACAAGCCAAGAAAGGCTAGTAGCCTTAAGGCAGAAAAAAACAAGGAAATGGATGCCCCTCCAGAGTCTGCTGAAAGTAATGCATTCCTGATTAACACCTCGATTTTAACCCACTGTGGCCTAGGTCAGATTTCTGATCTACAGAAGTGCAAAATAGTAAATCTATATTATTTAAGCTACAAAGTTTGTGGTAATTCATTATAGCAGTGATTTAAAAAAAACAAAAACAAAAACAAAAAAACGAATACAGCCAGTTATGAAGTGAATGCAGGGAGAGATTACTAACTTTGCAGAATACCTTGACAGTACCTATAATATATAGTGGATTGAAGTTTTGGTTTTAATGGCCATGTAAAGAGGATGAGACAAGTATTTGCATCCTTGCAAAGTGGATAAAGCTAAATCAATCAATCACACTTCAGACAAAGAAAGAATTTTTGTCTAGGTAAAACTTGGCTTTGATTTGAAATAAAATGGCATCCTTCCTTGAGTATTAGTGTCCAGAGCCCAGCTGTTGAGTGGATGGAAAAGCCAAATTTACAAAATTTACAAAAAAAAATTTTTTAAATCAAATTGCAGTCCAAACCTAAGATGGTTTAGATAACAGTATTATCAGATAAAAGAGATACAATGAATAGTATGTATATGCTTAAATAAAGAGGAAATTTAAAAAAAATAGTAGGAGGGGCACCCAGGTGGCTCAGTCGTTAAGCATCTGCCTTCGGCTCGGGTCATGATCCCAGGGTCCTGGGATTGAGCCCCGCATCGGGCTCCCTGCTCAGGGGAGAGCCTGCTTCTCCCTCTCCCACTCCCCCTGCTTGCGTTCCCTCTCTCGCTGTGTCTCTCTCTGTCAAATAAATAAAATCTTAAAAAAAAAAAAAAATAGTAGGAAAAGACTGTTAAAATTACCAGATACTATTTAAAAATACAATTTATAAAAAGGAAATAGAATATCTGAAATTAAACCTAAATGAAGAAAAAGTTAGTTACTAAAAGATAGAACCCAAAAATTACACCAAATGCAACTTGACAAAGAAAAGCATTTTTGAAAGAGAAGTCCAACAACTTCTAATTACAGTTTCGGGACAAAGATAAAAAAAAATATTAAGAGGAGAGACAATAATTGGGGAGATAATAATTGAGGATGTTTTCCAAAATGGATAAAAGACTTATTTCTTCAGACTCAATAAGCACAGAAAATTTCAGTCAGGATAAATAACTATCTTCGCCTAGATGCACTATAATAAAAACACACACTACTCAAGATATTGAGGCAATATTAATAATAACAGACATAGTGAGAATAATAGGAGGTATTAATAATTACAGATATAAATAATAACCTGTAAGTACTTCCTATGTCAAAATAGAAACCAAAATAAAATGAAATAATACTTCTAATTGAATGTCAATGAAAATATGATATCAAATTTG
This sequence comes from Phoca vitulina, assembly GCF_004348235.1. Lineage (NCBI taxonomy): Eukaryota > Metazoa > Chordata > Mammalia > Carnivora > Phocidae > Phoca > Phoca vitulina. The sequence goes on along the minus strand of NW_022589710.1, from coordinate 15,858,382 downwards.
TGGGATGCATCAACATCTGTACTTGGGGAGAAATATATAGCATTAAATAATTATATTAGAATAGAAAGATGTTAAATATTAATGGCTAAAGAAACCAATAAAATAGAAAGCAAATAAAAGGAAACAAAAGGAAAAATTAAATTAATATAACAGGTAATATGTAATAAAGGAATCATCCAGAACTCGGTTCTTTGAAAAGATTAATAAACTTAACATAGCTCTGGGAAGAGACCAAGAACACTAGAGAGAAGACCCCTCAAAATTTTATATCTGGAAAAAAAAAATGGGACATAGCCAGACATACAGCAAAAAAAGTTTTTTTAAGTAACAAGACAATTTAGTGGACTGATTTTCTTTCTTTGAAATTTTATGAGATATACAGACATTGCCTAAAGAGAATAAAACTTATAGTAGGTACAACAACAACTATTTGATTTTACTGAGATTTTGTTTTCAATTTAAAACACTATATATTAGAATATGGGATTGTAATATAACTACCATATGAATCTCAGCTTTTTAAACTATCTTTCTGCCCTCACCTGCCATAGAACACTGGTGTATCACATTTAAAGTAATACTCCCAATTTCATGGATTTAACACTCATCCAGTATTTTAGCAAGGAATCCAGTCTTATCCTCACTCTCCTCCCCATCACTCTCCTGAGATATTTCCAGGTTACCAGGAAAGGAGAGGGGAATCTAGAATATATTTAATCCTCTGCCATTTCTCCCATCCTGTTCCTGCTGTTCCTCATTTTTCTGGTCTGCTGACCCCAGCTTCTGCACCTAGTCACTTACTCACTGTATCACTGTTCTTATAAAAGTCCTTTTTGAATTACTGAACCCTTTCATTTCTGGTTAACAGCTCTTTCAGTGGGCTTTTCTCTACCAGTATTGTTGCTCCCGCCCATTCTATTCTTTCTTTTATTCCACATTCCCCCTCCTCTGTATGTTACATTGACCTTTCAAGGATAGGCTAAACCAGAAAATGGTAAGAAACAGCTTCTAAAATACACGTGGAATCAATTCTCTCCCTCCCTTGAGGTTTGCTGTTGAGTGTGGCCCGCACTCCAAACCTCCTCACAGAAAATCTCTGAGTTCTACCGCCTTTTAAGTCCGACTACATCTCAAATTTCTTGTCCATCTGACAGATCTGTACACATCTTAAATACAATGTTGGACTGTACTAAATTAAGGACTATTTCACCTCAAGAAAATCAATGGATGTGGCTATCTCAATGTCCCAGAAGAATCAACAGCAAAGAATCTCCCTAAAACTTTTATGACAATAGGCTGGTTATGTCTAAAACACGTAACACATTTCTTCCCCTGTTAAAACACTGTATTACAATAGGGATTATTTGTCTTAGCCAAAATATGCATATCTAATATGAAAACTTGATTCCACTCTAACTTCTGTGGCTTTCTCTTATACTCATTATATTTTAGACTCTCTCTGGTGGTAGAGATGTGTTATCTCTTGCATTTGCTCCATGCAGAGAGAGAAAATGCTGACAATGGAATATGAATATAATTTGAAGATTCACCAAAATGTCATTTGCTTGAATAATATTAATTCCCTCAGACTTGGTATAGAGGTGGAAATTCATTCTTAATAACTTTTTTGGTAATTTCTTAAAGCCATAGTACAAAAGCCATATTATATATGTTGGGCTTTTACTGTTTATAAAGCACTTTCATAGACCTTTATGTCCTATAATTTCTATAAAAATCCTCTAAAGTAGACAGGATGGAGTAAATGGTTTTGCACAATATCAGTCAAGTGGATAGTGGCAGTCAAAAATGGAATTCAGACTATTTGCAATATGTAAAAGTTAGAGTAATTCTCTACTTTCATTCTACCTACACTCAGCCCACAACTAAACCCTGTTGCTATTTCTTTAAAACATCTTTTAATCATTCTTCCTCTTCATTTATCTGCCAACCCTCTAATATAATTATCAACTCATTCCTAGAGTAGAGTAATAACTGGCTGGCTGTTTTCTCCTTCCCTCTCCCAAAACCAATTCTAATTGCACACCATGGCTAGATTCAATTGCCTATGATACTGAGATTATCATATGACTTCCTTAATTAAATGCTTCAAAGGTCTGTTACTGCCTAAAGGATAAACTCCACACTTCTTAGCCTGCCTTTCTCCTTCTTCCTCAGAATTCTTGGTAGCACTAATTGTTTCACCCTGGAGGATCAGGGAAGCATACTGTAAAAGATACCAACTTCAGAATCAGAGTCATCAGGAAAATCCTCCTTCTGCCTCTTCTAGCTTTTAGTCACTAGCATGTTTGTATCCTCAGTTAACTCAACTGTAAAATGAAGATAATTATACTTAAGCCATAGTATTGTTTTAAACATTTGAGGTAATATATAAAAACATGCTGTACATATGAGTAAGTGGTTTTAATTATTATGATCAAAGCTTATTTTCTACTATTCCTTGACACCAAAATATTTCATCTTCTTTTTTAAAGATTTTCTTTATTTTAGAGAGAGAGAGCACATGTGTGCGTGTGAGCAGGGGGAGGGGCGGAGGGAGAGGGAAAGAATCTCAAGCAGACTCCGTGTTGAGTGCTGAGCTGATGTGGAGCTGATCTCACAACCCCAAGAATTTGACCTGAGCCAAAACTAAGAGTTGGATGCTCAACTGACTGAGCCACCCAGGTGCCTCCTCTATTTTTTCATCTTAATACAATTTAAGAATCACATAGAAATATTTTTTCTTGGGGAGCCTGGGTGGTTCAGTGAGTTAAGCCTCAGCCTTCAGCTCAGGTCATGATGCTGGGGGTCCTGGGATCAAGCCCTACATTGGGGCTCCCTGCTCAGCGGGAAGCCTGCTTCTCCTACTCCCTCTACCCCTCCCCCCACTCGTGTGCGTGCACGCTCTCTCTCTCTCTCTGAAATAAATAAAATCTTTAAAAAAATAAATATTTTTTCTTGCCACATATATCACCCTTATTTGCCTACTTGTATTATGCTACGTTCAACCAAAATCTCAGAACAAATGGAGGCAAAGTGTAAAATTTAAAAAAAAATTAAAAGTCAGGTGAAATAGCTTTGAGAACTCTATAATTTAACAATTTTTATCACAATAAATAAACAAAATAAATAATGAAACCAAAAGTATCTTTTTATATATTTAAAGTACTCTAACAACAAAGGTAAACATCTAAAATATCTAATTTGGATAGAAGTTGTTTAAAGTAATGTCAATAAACATGCACAAAATGATCACATTAAATGACAGAAAAAGTAAATGAAAAGAAAACTAGTTTTTGATATAGTCAAGTATGATGAGTTTTGGTTGTAAAATCTACCAACCGGGAGAAGATACTAATCTTCGCTATAATAAATTTAAAAGTTATCAGTGAATAACATGATGACTTTCAGTATATTCAAATATTAGTTTGCTACATCAATCTGCCCAGCACTTTTTTTTAGATCCTTAGAATGGTAACGATATATTTCTTCTAGCCTCCATTAAACTTTTATAAGCTCAATGATCCCAGATAATGTATATCTTCATTGGTTTACCAATTGCTTATTTTTATATTCTATCAGTAAGCATATTTTGCACTTACTAGCAATGGCTCTAAATATTTCAGTAGCTCACAGTCCATTAAATACAATTAGTATAAAATGTCTGCAAGATGACAAAATGAGAAATTAAGTTATTAGCAAATCAATCAAAGAATATTGCAAGGATAGCAGAAGTGGACAAATAATAGTTCCATGGTGGAGAAACCCAAAAAGCAAGTATGTTTGATTGTTTTAATAACTGAAGACAAGGAAAACTAGAATTACAGGTCTATTCCTTGATAATGATTCATATTTTAGTCGGCATTTGACAGCAGTAAAAGAACATAGGAGTACCTCCGCAAGGAGAAAATGGTGGATTTTCATTCTGTTAGAAAATGGTTATATGACATAATGTGGTGAACGTGACTCTAAACTACATTAGGTCTAATACTGAACTAAAATATTAGCAATTTTGCTATCATCCTTGTAAAGCTTGAGCAAAATCAGAAGACTCCAATTTTCTTGTACCCTGACCCCTGCATTCTCTATTCCCTAACTCTAATGTAATGTTTTATTTTTCCACAGGACTTACTTCACTATTAGTCTTTCCTGCTAGAGTGTAAGCTCCACAGGGCAGGTATCTTTTTATTTTGTTTACTGATATACCACAAGCACCTAGAACAGTGCCTGGAATCTATAAGATCTCAATATATATTTGAGGAATACACAGGATGCTCTGTGAACTTAATAACTCTGTATTAATAAGGCTTATCAATGCAATTTGTGCAAGCATCTCTGCTTAGGTAACAATTCATAATTCTCCCTTCTCTTCTTGCCCAGCAGTTGAGTGCCCTACCAATCTGCAAAAATATGGGCTCCATCTATTCACAAGAAATACACACAATAAAAATATTAGAGATCTTACTTTCTAAAAAAGTGCCTAATAATCACTTGTATAAAACTAAATCATATTAACTAAACAATTAAATAAAATATATACAATGAAATATACTATCCTATATTCTATACTATATTTTTTTTTTTTTTAAGATTTTTATTTATTTATTTGACAGAGAGAGACAGCGAGAGAAGGAACACAAGCAGGGGGAGTCGGAGAGGGAGAAGCAGGCTTCCAGCTGAGCACGGAGTCCGATGTGGGGCTCGATCCCAGGACACTGGGATCATGACCTGAGACGAAGGCAGATGCTTAATGACTGAGCCACTCAGGTGCCCCTATATTATATTCTTTAAAGTGATTTTTACTCATGAGTTTCCTCTTAAGAGAGTTGATAATAATTCAATAAGATGAAGAATTAGTGTCTTTTCCCCAAATTGAAGCAGATCTAATGAGATGAATACTATGAATTCAGATAACTGTGTGCTTTTGAGGTACTTATACATTCTTTCACAAATAATATTGTTATTATTACTAGGATTTCTTATTCCTCCTGAACATAATTACAGTGCTGAGGGTTTTTTTTTCCTTTTCTTTTTTTATTATTTCTTTTAAATTCCAGTATAGTTAACATACAGCGTTATATTAGTTGGAGGGATACAATATAGTGACTTAACAATTCTATACATTACTCAGTGCTCATCATGATAGGTGTATAAGTGTATTCTTGATTCTCTTCACCTGTTTCACACATCCACCTATTCACCTCTCCTCTGGTAACCATCAGTTTCTTCTCTATAGTTTAAAGAGTGTGTTTCTTGGTTTCTCTCTCTCTCTTTTTTCCTTTGCTCATATGCTTTGTTTCTTAAATTCCACATATGAATGAAATCAAATAGTATTTGTCTTTCTCCAACTGACTTATTTTGCTTAGCCTTATACTCTCTAGCTCCACCCAAGTTGTTGCAAATGGCAGGATTTCATTCTTTTTTATGGCTGAATAATATTCTATTATATATATACATGAAAATATATATATAAAATCTCTTCTTTGTCCATTCATCTATCAATGGATACTTGGGCTGCTTCCATAATTTGGCTACTGTAAATAATGCTGCAATAAACATCAGGATGCAGGCATCCCTCTGAATTAGTGTTTTTGTATTTTTTGGGTAATACACAGTAGCGCAATTACTGGATCATAGGCAATAACAAAATCTTATTCTTTTTGTCTTGCAAAACTTGTGCAAAGTCTATTATAAAAGAAACCTCAGCTGGTTTTAAATTTTGAGGAACCTCCATACTGTTTTCCACAGTGGCTGCCCCAGTTTGCATTCCCACCAACAGTGCACTAGGGTTCCTTTTTCTCTACCTCCTCACCAAAACTTGTTGTTTCTTGTTTTTGATTTTACCCATTCTGATAGGTGTGAGGTGGTATCTCATTGTAGTTTTGATTTGCATTTCTTTGGTGAGGAGTGATGTTGGCATCTTTTCATGTGTCTGTTGGCCTTCTGTATTTCTTCTTTGGAGAAATATCTGCTTATATCCTTTGCCCATTTTTTAATTCAATTGTTTGCTTTTTGGGGTTGTTGAGTTGTATAAGTTCTTCATATATCTTGGATATTAACCCTTTATCAGGGATGTCATTTGCAAATATCTTCTCCCATTCAGTAGCTTGTCCTTTCTTTACTATTTCTTCCATCCTGGTTTTTTTCTTCTGTTCTCTGCATTTGCATTGCAGTTCTCTTTTCACACAGCTATCCTTTTTTTTCTTCCTCTTCTTAAACACTTCTACCCACAATGGCCTAGATGAAAGCTATTGCATGTAATCTTTTCAGGGTTTATCTGTCTATAGTTCTAGGCATATACATTTCCATTAGGATACTATCTTTGGGGCAATGAAAGGGCTTTGCAAAAACTCAAATCTCTTCTTCATAGGCTTTAAAGCATCCCAGCACATTAGTTGTAACATGTTATTGTTTATAATCCTTCTGGGTACACTATATAAATAATATATATCTTCTATAAAATAGAGTGTATTTAATGCATTTCCTTTTTATCAACTTTTTATTATATCAATTAACCTTTGTTTTGAAACTGCAATATTTGCCTCCCTTTATTTACTTTAATAATCCAAGAGTTCATAAAAATCCCAATGGTCCTGTAAAACAGAATATTTGTATAAGCATTCCTGCAGAGAATTAAATTCACTGGGAAATGCTTTCTCTTTAAATGGCCTTTATAGCTGATCTATCCATATGTATGTGTACAGATTGCATAGGAACACACTCTATTGTTATTTACTTGGATCTTTTTATGCTGCCAAATGATTAGATGCAAAATTTTGTTTGACCCACTCCATCTCCTCTAGATCACATGAAATTGTTCATCATTTTATGAGCTTACTGGAAACAATGATATCAATTCCAACTTCCTTTCAGTTAATCAAGAGATTTACTAATATTATATGGAATGATACAGATTACCAAAGAATGGTATGTGTCATAAAGATTTTGGAGGCTTTGTCAAATTGTTTGGGGTCTAGCAGATATTGCCCTCTTCCTGTCATTTCTACATAGTCATCCAAAGCTAGGCACATCTCACCTCTGGGATAACGCCAATGACAAACAAAAAAACAAACAAGCCTCCATTATGAAGAGAAATTTGCTCAGTAGTTCCCTATGGCACCTGATTGTCTTTATAAGCAGTGATCAAAATATTACCCAAATATCTCAGTGAATTTTATATATATTATATATATATATATATATAATATATATATATCCTTCTACTTTCTTTCCTTTTTGCCAAGACAATTCCTCCACATTTCTTTAGACTGAGAGCTTAGCTATTTATCTAGTGACAAAGTCCATTTTAAGAGCATAACAGCAAATACCTTCCTAGGCAATCAAAATGAGAGAGACTATTTGTATGTTTATATGCCTAGGTTTTTGTAGGTGCACAAATTAATAAATATCACTAAATGTTTTATCACAAGACAACTAAGAATCATAAGACTCATCATATCATATGATGTATCAGATATTTGAAATTTCTTGAATATTAACCTTACTAACTTTAAGCTCAGCAGACTCTTTTATGACACAACATTTTTCATCCCAAAGGGCATCCTAGGGTGACCATTCCATCCCAATTTGCCTGGGATTTCTCCAGTTTTAGCTGTAGAAGTCCTGCTTTCCAGGTGTATTAGTCTGCTCTGCCTGCCATAACAAAATACTACAGATTTCATGGCTTAAATAACAGAAAAATAATTTTTTTTCACAGTTCTGGAGGCTGAAAAGTCCAAAATCAAGGTTCTGGAAGGCCTAGTTTCTGATGAGCGCTCTCTTCCTGGCTTGCAGAGGACTGCTCTCTCACTGCATATTCACATGGCCTTTCCTCTGAATAAAAGCAGAAAGAGATCTCTCTCTACTTCTTATAAAGCCACCAATCCTTTCAGACTAGGGCTTCACCTTTACTATCTTACTCAACCTTAATTATCTCCTAACGGCCCTATCTCCAAATATAGTCACATTGGGAGTTAGGGTTTCAACATATGAATTTTGAGGGGACACAATTAACTCCATAGCACCAGGAAACTCCTCAATCCTGGGGAAACTGAGATGGTAGGTCACTAAATCACACTTCGTTAAATAAGATTAAAGAGAAAATTGATTTTAATTCTTCTATGCAATTTTCAAAAATTAATACCATCTTAACCATAGATAAAATAGTTCTGCCCAACTTATATTTTTTCTTTGACTAATTGATGTGTAAAGTATTTAAAAACACAAAGGATATTTTACACATAGGGTAGAGGATACAGGACATCAGATTAAATGATCACTGACCACGGAGTAGATAATTATACCAGGATGTGCGAACCATTCCTTCTCACCTCAATACTCTCCTTGTTCTGCACAGTACATTTTATAGACTCCATTGCCAGCAGAGTTCCAGTTGATGTTTCTTTTATAATAGAGAGACAAGTTTTGGACAAGTTTTGCAAGACAAAGAGAATAAGATGTCATTATTGCCCCAGAAACTTATGGTCAATAACTTCCAGTGATCTTCTGGAAAACAACTACTTCTTTGTTTCATGCACTTGAAATCATCAGGAGTTTCCTGGGATTCCTGCTTTCTGATCTCCTCCACACCAGCAGCATCTTCTATGACATTCATTCCCATAAGCTTATAATTCCCTCTATTAAATATCCTTTTCTTTGAAATGCCTCGTGATTTCTACTGTGCTGAAGGAATTACAGTGAATAAAATTATGTAAATTGCTTTCTGGAAATAATTCTGAAAAAAATTTAGTTTACTTATTTGATTTTTCTTTTCCTAATAAAACTTGTAAGGAAAAAAAATGAGTTAATTCAGTGAAGTTGACTTTCAGATACTGGAACATTAATCGCTTTTCTCATACTACTTTACAGCCTCCCATACTTCCTAAAGGGAAGTAAAGACATAAAATTATCTTATTTTTTTTAATAAAGCTATAAATTTTAAAGAAAAAAAACAAAGAATGATTTTCCTCATTGCATTCAATATAATATTATAACTTTTACTTTCTTAAACTTTAGATTTTATTTTCCAGTAAGGAAAAATTAACTAATTAAAAATCTTGATAAAAATCACATAAACAAAACAAAAATAGGTCTTTTCCATTTACTTCATCCCGTCATCTTTTGCCTTGGGAGATGAGATCTCCATCTAAATATCTTAGAAAATGAGGCCTACATATTTATATGTGATGTGCATTTAAATCTCTTTCAATTCAATTTATTCCCATCAGAAAGAATCAAGATAAAGAATCTCTCACATGAGTTCAGAAGGTCAGTCCACTGAAGTAGGTAGGTAATCTTTAACAGTATTTTTTTTCTGTTTATATGTAAGAAATGTTACCTTAGTTTCAAAAACAATTTTGAAATATTTCCATTATAACCTCATTATCCTCCTATGTCCACTCACAAAAGAAGGACTTTCTGTCCGAGAATGAAGATTTTTTAAAAGATAAAAACATTAGGATAAACTGCTTGAATTGAGAAGCTCTTTTTTAGATTTTGTCTTGTCAGAGTCAAATCAATTCAGCCACTACTTAGTGTTGAATTACTTTATTTACTTATCATTAGTCACTTTGGCATTGTGTAGACATGTTCGCATGCTAACGTGCTTAATTTAATTCAAATAACTTCCTAGATTCCATAGTTCATAAGCTTGTTGAAAGACTCTCTTCTCTGGTTATCAATATAGATTATGCCATTAGCTTTGTAATACAAGTAAATATATATCTCAATTTTCTTGTGATATTTTCAAATGTTATACCAAAGGTAAGATTAATATTCAAGATATAATTATGATTTAATACTACATGCATATCTGTCTAGTAATTCTCTATAAGTTATTGTTTGCTTTGAAAAATACAAGTCAAAAATAACAATCAGTAAAACTATTTATGCTTTTGTAATGGAGCCAAAGAGAAGCTAGGTAATTTTATCCTACATCATTGAATATTTTGGCAAGGTCTTCACAAACACTTCTTTGTGAGTACAGTTACAGTTTAATTTCATGTTGTTGGCTCTCAGTTACCATTGCTAAATATAGGAATCAAAAATATTTAGGCCAAGAAAATTTATTCTCTATATGTCATTTATGTTTTACTCTGAAATTTACTATGTGACATTTTAATACATCACTTTCTTAATTTCATTTGTACAGACTAATATAATCAAGTTATTTGAAGCAGCCAGAATATTAATTTGAGTGTATCCAATACCAGGTATTTAATAGCTAAGGCAAGACTTAATATGAGCTGCACTTGCATAAAATCACATATATCATAGATATGCCATCCCATCCAAATTTAAGCATGTTATTTTACTGCTTGCTGGGGAAAATGTATGTATTTAGGGAACTAATACCAAGTCACAGGATATAGCATGAAAGTCAGTTAAACAGGGAAACAGTCTTCTCCCTGTATATAAATTATCTACATATTTTATGAAATTATAAATATCTGTTCCTTTATTTAAATGTAGAGAATTAGACTGTGTACTGATTAGATTGCAAATACTGGAAAATACAAATATGTTTCATATGGTTTACTATTTCAATTTCCTTTATGTTTACCATCATTTCTCTAAGAAATAGATTGTTGTCATTCCTTAAAAGACAGAAGACCAACTTCCTAATGACACACAAACACTTTGAAACATTTTGTAAAGCAATAAGGACTCTTGACAATAACACTGGTATGCCCTCATTGAAAGGCTACACATGCACCTTTACCATAACCAGAGCTAATTAGTTGGCGTAGTCTATTTTCCCATGGAAACTGTAAGATTCTAAGAGTTACTTCCTTGTTTTTCTTTTTAATTTTTTGAGGGAAGGACATGGGAGATATAGGGAGGAAAAATGAGAGATCTCTTACTATGTTTTAACACAATTTTTCTCATTCATTTTTTAGCTCAGATTGATGTAGGAAAGATGTTCTAATTCAGAGCTGATGGCCAAGAAAGAATTCTTAAGACATCTTCAAAGGTGTCTGCAAAAACACCTTTTTATTTATTTATTAAAGCATGGGGACAGGACCCGTGGGCAGAAGGAGCTGCACTGGGGTCATGAGGAGTGGCTGATTATATACTTTCAAGTTGGGAGGGGGCTAAGGATAGCACAAGCCTCCAAGGTATTTTGGAAGCAAGGTTTCCAGGACCTTGAAAGGGCCAGCTACTGTCAGGAAAAGGTCATTTATTACTCTTTATTAAAAACTCAGTCATGAGACCCTTCAGATGTATCGGTGGGTCTTATGCTTGAGGGATGACTGCCAACATGTATCTTGGTGGGCAGAGATAAAGGAAGTTTCCAAAGGAATTTCTATATGTTAAAGTAGACTCCCAGGATCCTGGGGGTTGGACTGAAATTGCCTTTTGCCCTTAGTAAAGTGTCAATATCGAGGCAGCTGAGCTCCCAGCAGAATGTTACTCTGCCTGTTTCAAGGACAGGTCAATTGGCTGTAGGAAGTAAGGAAATTTTTCTTTTGCTTTTGTTTCCCACATCAAGATCACTTGGAGAAATCACTTAACTCTTAACTTAGTCTGAATATTAGACCAGCCAACACTACTCTTCCATTACTGGAAGCAAAACAAAGGCATTACAACAGTATTACCAGTAAAAAATAATCACTAGCATGTATTGAGTACCTGCTAAAAAAGCCAATCTTATTAACACATTTGCATGTATTATCTCTTTTTACTCTCTCAAAAATCCTGCCATCTAAGTGCCATCTCATTTCCATTTTACAGATAAAGAAACTAGGTAATAGAAAGATTATTAGAGAAAGAAAGCAGAAGTGCTATTCTACAATGTCCACCATCAGAAGCTGAGCTCTAAAATTCTATATTAAGCAATGTCTTAAGAGTTTATTCATTATGGCTGTGATTTATCTCCCTTAAATCATTGTTACTTTGCTTGCTATCCCTGAGAAAGTAGAAGTCAGGTACCATCAAGTAAAATAATATTTTTGATCAGCTTTAAAATCCTACTAACTCTATAGAAAGGGAATAATTTTAAAAAGGCAGACTTTGTGGAGAGGGGGATTTCCAAATTCCAAATCTTCTGTTTGACCAAGATATGCTTGACTAAACTTTTGATAGGCTTATTTCTGGCTATAGGCCTCTGATGTCTCTCTATACAGCATTTACTTTAGAAAACTTGCAATTGTAAATTCTTTTCCTACTCCTTTGATGTAAAACTTATACAATTCAGGAAATGTCTTTCTCAAGGATCTGGAAGCCATCCCTTTGAAATTTAATTATCAAGAAAGGAAGGGCCCCCACTCTCCTAGTCTCTGTGGAAGGGAGGAGTATAACTTCAATAAGCCACAATTAGAAAACACAAATGGCTTAATGACATTGACCAACCTCCCCACTACTTTCCTTTAGCTCACCCAAGGGTTTCAAAAAACTCACCCTAGGGTTCCAAAATCCTTCCACCTTTTGTTTCAACTTAATTGAGTTCAATCTCTTTTCCTCTACTATAACAGTCTTTAATAATGTCTTCCTTGCTGTTTTTAACAAGTGTCCAGTATATATATGCATATATTTTTCCTTTTACATACCAAGGGCTAGGTCATGAAGGCTCTAAGTTTCTCTTCCATGTGGAGAAATAGAGCAGAGAATGTAGATGAGGCTGCTGAGGTGAGAATCAAATCACACAGGTCCTTGTCAACTTCATGTTAAGAGTGCTAGTTTGTATTCTAAGAGCAATAGGCATCCACTGAAGGTTTTTAAGTTTTGGGTACAGGGTGAAGGGCGAAAAGATTTAACTATGACATGATATAATGTGCATGCTGAAAAAAATAAATTTAAATAATAGATGTATAGAGGCCGTTTTTAAGCAGGAGGCTTGAGCAATTGAAACTTGAGCAAGGCAAAAGGGCCCACATCGACCACAGAGCTGAATGCAAACAGGCTCATTAAGTGACCCATTTTGAGATAGCCATAGGCCCCAACTGACCAATTACAACCAGGCACAGTTCCTAAGATTACTAAAAAGGGAAAATTTCATACATCCCCATGCTTCCTCACTCTACCCTGTAACTGTCGCCCCTCACCACTCACTGCCTTGTTGCACACAGTCTCTCCTCTGCAGTCCTGCCCACCACTCCCTTGCAGTATATTTAATAAACTGCCATCTCTTTTGCTCTGCCTTGAGTAAATTCTTTCACTGCCCACACTGCCAGCCCCCATCTAGTTGAACTGCCCCATATTTTTCCCTCTTGTCCTTTGGGCAAGGGTGATCTGGCGGGTTCCCCCTGGGGCTTTGGATCTTCACCAAGGAGTAACTTCAGTTACAAGTCATCCATTCTCCAAGGAATACTAGAGTTGGTCCACCAAGGGAAAGTTCCAGGAAATTTTAGAAGAATCTAGGGAGAATCCCAGGCTGACAGAATGTCCCTGTGCAGGCCACCAAACGTGGGGCTTAAGACTGTTACTTAAAAGCAGCCTCTACAAGATGGTATAAGAAGGGGTCCAGAGTTGTTTAAGTGAGTTTGTAAGCTATTAGATTAACCAACTGGAGAAGATCATAGATTGAAATAGGTAAGAATTATAAGCATATAGTATCTATTTAAGAGGTAACACTCAGGAATGGGTGATGAGATTGAATAAGGTACGAGGGAAAATAGATGAAAAATTATTTTGAAATACAATCTTTGTTCTTGGAACATATTCATTTAGCATCTCCAATCCTTCATATTCTATATAAATGTGGATGACTGGTAAGGGTTAGTAAATATTCCAGAAGCATTGCATATAAATAAATAAAGCAAAATTGATTTCTAAAAGTGATAGCCAGATAGCTAACATTTAACAAAATTCATGTTAAAATGTGATTTTCCTAATTTCTTAAAGGTACAGATAGAATTTAACTAAACAGAATTGTGATTCCAATTTACCAGGAACAATTTTTTAAGTTTCTATAATAAATCTGAAAGTTGCTTTTAATATTCTGAAAAGCCTTACAAAATATGACTCTGCCACCATTGTCACAATTGCTGTTTCCCCACAGGTATGTGTATTGATTTCTTTAATATTCAGAGGCATGAGCTACTATTAATAATAAAGTGAAATGGATGATGAGATTATTTGTTGTTTGATGAATGGAGTATATTCTATCTAAATCGAGGAAAAATACTAAGACCAAAACATGTCAATGCACATTATTCATACAATAATAACAATAACAATTTGAATGTGCTTAATATATTTTAAATATGAAGGCTGTGACTCCCCTATGCTTTCTTTCTTTCATTGAATTTTACCATAAATAACCTTTCACGATTTCCAAAAAAGGATCTAAAATTTAAAAATATAATTGTGAGAAATTAAGAAAGACTGTTATTATTTCTAATAGAGGAAGATTAAATATACCTCAAAAGTCATTTAGTGATACTTTTGATTTGAAATAACATGATCATTGTTCCACAAATGTCCCATGTGTACAAACCAATAGAGAAGCTGTTCTTCCCAGAGTTCTATGAGGAAACTGCATTTATAACTGTATATAACACAGCAAATTTTAAAACTGAATAAAATCAGTATTTAAGACCTTTATACAATATGGTTTCACTCACACCCACCCTTAGTTTTTAATCTCTGCATAGGTTTTATTCTGCAAAATATTTCTGAATGTTTCCCATTTAAACATGCTTTCAGTAATCCTAAAACACACTTACAATCCTTCCTCCCTACATACATTATTATTGTTCATGAAACTACCTGGCTTCTAGTAGTTAGGTTTTAAAATCATTGATTCTCTTGAATCTCCACTCTTTAATATTTTATCAATCCCAAAGTTCTGTTGATTTTATTTTCCACAATATTATTCACCTCCATTTTTCCTTTCTCTCCCCAAAGGCAGCGTATTAAATAAAACAGGTCTAGGTTCAAATTACTGAGTGATTACCTACTATATCTATTAGTCACAAAATACAAAGATTAAGAGCTGGCTACTTCTTTCAGGGAATTCATGTTCTGGATTTCAACATGGAGGATTTGTAATCTGGGAAATTGGTATGCAGATCTTTCCTTCAAAATGATTTGGATTCCTGTAGAAAAAGTACATAATCATTTCCACCTAGAAGGATTAAGAAGACAAAAAGGAGGGGGAGAAAGAAGATAGAATGTATGCACTGCTAAGGGGGACATAAAACAAGAGACAACAGGAGGAAACAAAGAATGAGAGAGGGAAAAAAAAAAGTTAGAGCTGCCCGCTGGAGTCTGAAGTCTCCCTGAAGTAAACCCAACACAAGGCGCCTGGGTGGCTCAGTTGTTAAGTGTCTGCCTTCAGCTCAGGTCATGATCCCAGGGTCCTGGGATCGAGCCCTGCATTGGGCTCCCTGCTCAGTCAGGAGCCTGCTTTACCCTCTTCTACTCCCCCTGCTTGTGTTCCCTCTCTGGCTGTCTCTGTCTCTGTCAAATAAATAAAAATCTTAAAAAAAAAAAAAACCAGAAAACAGAAAAATAAAATGGCTTCAGGAACAATTAATTCAACAAGGAAGTTAAGTGGACCATTATAGGAAATTCCAGCAAAAAATAACGTACGACAAGAGATTGCTAGACAGCTAGACATCTAGTCACATCCTTCTAATAAACTCTTTGTCAGCTCTTCATGTAAAGAGGAAATATAGGTTTATAAAAACTACAAAGGCTAAGATATTTGAGATTTCAGAGGTGTAGTCAATTATGAGATATGAACAATGTGAATATTTAATTCAAAAGATTAATCAGTAATTTAATCTTAACCAAATAATGTATACACTGAATTATGTTTAAATTATTTTTAATTAAATCTTCATTTAAGATCAATATCTAATGTTGATTTATGTCCACCATTACCACTGATTGGCTAGAAGATAAATGGAGAGTCATGTGTATAGATTTGATCTAAGTGTTAGTAACCCTCTAAGAAATTATAGAGTTAATAAAGTTTGAGCAAATTAATATGTCTCATCCACATATTTCCACAGAAATTCTTAAATGTTTTTAAAATTTCATGATCATTGCCTTACCTTTATCCTGTAGATCCAATTATATTGGAATAAATCTTTTTTTAGCTGTAACAAGGTAAATGATCCTAATGAAGAAATGAATGTCAATTGCTATATGGGCTTCTTTTTTCCACTAAATTTTAGTGTATTTTCCTTCATAATAACTAGCACATCCTTCATATGTACTTCATGCCAGATTCACAGAGGGAAACAGTGTGGTCTATCTGAAGTCCTTCCCCTTGGATATGCCAAGAATGGAATAGAAGTGTCCCACTGTGACAGAATCCTCCTACACTCTTATTTTCAGTATTTTTTAGAATTTTTACTTTTCCACTATCTCATCCTTTTATAAGAGTACTAAAGAGCTAGTGTAAACTTTACTCAAAATACTGCAAAATACACTTTCCATAATTCTCTGAAAATCTCTTTTGATAAGGATTCATTTAAACAAAAAACAAAAATAAAAATGAAATAGGGGCACGTGGGTGGCTCAGTCAGTTAAGCATCGATTCTTGGTTTTCGCTGGGTCATGATCTCAGACTCATGAGATAAAGCCCCATGTGGGGCTCCGCACTCAGCACAGAGTCTTCCTAAGGATTTCTCTCCTCTCCCGCTGCCCGTCCCCCTGCTTGCTCTCTTTCTCTCGAATTAATAATTTTTAAAAAATAAAATAAACCCCTCACAAAATATTTATTATGACTTTCAGTTTTATACCTAAGAGTGAGTTTTAATATTTTCAAAAAATAAGAAATTTTAAGACTATAATTCATTCAAGGTCTTATAAAATCCTTATTCAGCTACATCTGTCTTGCATGGTATGCTCTTTTCAGTCTATAACTGTGTAAAAGGAGAAGGTGATTTGGTTCCCTTGAGGCCCCTTCATAAGCTAAAATATATTTTTCTGCATTTAGAATTTCTTTCTAGCAGGTATTCTGTAACCCTAAATATATGGCTCACACAGTAGCCGCATCTGTTCCACCACAGGTGATATGGGCAAAGCTTCCGCAGAATTGCTCAAACATTCAATAAAGTAGTTAGGCAGATGTCTTTGAGTTTCTCTGGTACACACTTTTGTTAGATTTCATGCTGATTATGCAACAGACAACTGCTAAAAGTGTGCAACGGTGAAATATTATTGACTATATTTTGAAAAGCTGAATTTAAATTTCAAATCCTAATTGTACAGCTGCTTACACAATAATATGCCTAAAGGAGACTAAAAGTTGAAAGACTGACTCTGGTGAGATGCCTGGAAGAAAAGCAGGTATATAAAACTCTTATATAGCACCTATATATTATTAGGTGTGTTAGTCCTTTTATTATGTAGTTTCACACTCAAGCAATGTTATCATTAAAGAATGGTGCAACTTGATAGCTAATGTTGGTCTATTTTTATCTGCTAGGATAAAAGCAAGATAAAGTAGGTCATTACAGTATCCATCTATCTCCACTCCCCAAGCTATTCTGATAATGGTTAATAGAATCTGTGACTCCCCTTATAGACTATGTTGACCTAAGAGGTAAACTGAGGCAAGCTTCAGTAATTCTAAAACACACTTACAATCCTTCTTCCCTGCATACATTATTACTGTTCATGAAACTACCTTGCTTCTAGTAGTTAGGTTTTAAAATCATTGATTCTCTTGAATCTCCACTCAAAAAGATGAGTTTATTTGGGAATAGCAGAGGAATTGTAATTCAGGATAAGCAAATAGCAAAGCACAGGTGACTGTTGAGGGTTTAGGGTAGGTTATATTTACAGGCAGGAAATGTAAATAGGGTAGGGTCCAAATGGAGACCAGACTTAAAAACTTTCTGAACAGACAGAATCAGCACAGTCACACAAACTTCCATTTTGCCCAATTTGGGGAACCAATGCACCTGGGTCATCTCCCATTCACACCTCTGGCAAAACTTCCTAAGGTTGATCCCTCTGATCAACCTCCCATCATCCAAGAAGATTCCAACACCATCAGTCTTCAGTGGGAAATTAGCCTTAGTACTTAAGTTTCGTCTTCCTGAGGGCACATACATGAGATACACCATTTTATATCCTCTAGTTCCATTTTATATTGAAATTCTTTTACAGCTGTAAAAGCTTGGGTAATCGCTTAGTTAGGTGACCGGTGTAATATTCTATTAGGCTAAGTTTTTCCATATTTAACTGAATGGCTGGCAATGGATGAATGGCTTTGGCATTGATACCAACATATTTTTAGTAATATTGGACATATTAATATATCCTTATTTTGAGAGGTTTAAAATTGTCTGTGTTGTATTTTTAAAGGTAAGAGAAAATGGTCTTAAGGGTTTAGATTTTTGAAGTGATTGCCTATTATGCCCTTTTTCTCCACCTTTTTTCCTTCTGAGGTGTGCTTTTCTAACTTTAAAGAAATGATAGAAAAATTCTTCCTTCTTCTTTTTCATCTTGTATGCAAATACCATAGACTGAAAACACTCTTACAACATTACAGAGCTGCCCTACTATCTCTTTCCTTCTGATTTGTCAGTACTAATGATATGCAAGCCAAGAGTTCTATTTTTTTATTCACTCAAAATTCAAAAGTTACTTTCTCCTTGAACATTCAAAACATAAAAAAAA
>NW_022589710.1:15798780-15839793 GCF_004348235.1 Phoca vitulina | reverse complement strand
AAATTCAAAAGTTACTTTCTCCTTGAACATTCAAAACATAAAAAAAAAAATCTTAACGGAGAAACAATCATTAAGTAATATGTCCATTGATTCATTTAACAAATACGTATTAAGTATATATGCTTTGTTACTCTAGGAACTAAGCTACTACCCCAGGAACTAAGTTACTACTCTAGGAACTAAGACTACAAAAGAAAAAAAATCCACTTTTTTCATGAAACTTACATTTTAGTGAGAGATGATAGATAATAAATATATAGAGAGATATACAAATTATGTGTATATGTATATATTATGAATTACATTTAAATAAATATAATTCTATATTGTAAATATATAAATAACATGGTAGGTGAAAGTGAATGCAATGTAGAAAAATACAGAACGCAACAGAAGACATGTCAAGATTTGGGAGCTGAAAAAAATAATTTTACTTTGGAGTCAAAAAACTTTTGTAAAAATAATCTTGAATAAGAGAATAATGCCTTTAGTCAGTTTTGCTCTGTGTGTACACATATGTATGTGAATATGAATATATAAGTTTAATTCCTCCAAGCCTTATTCAGTACAAATATGTTAACAACATTGCTCTGCTATTTCTAGCGAAAGTGTTTTAAAGTACAAATAGATACTGATGCTAGAATGTGACTTCTTTTAAGCAATCTAGAAATTTGGGAGCCAGATTTAGAAGAAATACATGGCGCTGACTGGTTACTGATTATTTTAGATAGCTGAAAAGTAAACTCAGGATCTCTGAACTAGAACCAATCTGAAAACAAAGAATCAAGCAAATGTAAGGGACTGGGTCCATGAACAAGTCCAGGAAGATACGAAGCAGGCAAGAGCTCCAGAGTGGGGGCTTATTTTATGTCACATCTACTTCAAGGTCAGGCTACTGGCTAGGAAGGGACAATGGAAGCTGGAACATCAAATATGGAGGATTATCAGGGCTTCTGTGTAATAGCTGTAAAGTATTCCAAAGCAGTGCCCCAGAATCACCTTGGAACTGAGCAAGGTGCAACAAATAGACATGTTCCTTCAACTACCACCTTGGTCCAATCTAGGCAACTACCCTTCTATATTTTTTTGCTCATTTATGTTATATTCTTTTGAAATGTATTTGTTAACATTGCAAAATTACATATATGAAATAAAGATTTTAAAAGTCAAAAGAGGGCGTCTGGGTGGCTCAGATGGTTAAGCATCTGCCTTCGGCTCAGGTCATGATCCCAGGGTCCTGGGATAGAGTCCCACATTGGGCTCCCTGCTCTGCAGGGAGCCTGTTTCTCCCTCTGCCTCTCTCTTTCTCTCTCTGTCTCTCATGAATAGATAAAAATCTTTTAAAAAAAAAGTCAAAAGAATATGTAATCAATCAAGTATAATTTTCAGATACATAAAGTATTATATAATCAGAATTTCTATGGAAATAGATTTTCTAAATATTTTTACAATGAAAAATGTATTTCAATCTTACCTTTTATCTAGTTACAGGTTATATTCTTGAAAAAATTCATAAAAGGATCTAAAATTTTATTTCCATAATAAACTAAATTGATATCAATTCTATGAATATTTTTATACTTTTTCATAAAATGAACAAAATTTTAGTGTTTGTAAACTTGACACTTCAAGTTCAAAGTCTAACATGATGCATTCTAAAATCAAAATAATTTATCTTTTTTAGGTGAAAAAGCAGGTTACAAAGAGAATGAGAGTATAATCATATTTTTAGTATACACATATAACACACATTTATATGTTTATGTTTACATACAAAGATGTAGAAGCATATGTACTAATAGACTAGCAATTATTTCCCTTAGTGAATAAAATTATGAATATTTTAATATTGACAATTATCTTTTCTATAATAAATATAAGAAAATAATAATTTAAATGATGGTGAGGAAAAGGAAATGTGGGGAATCCACTTTATAACAATGATATAAGGTATTAACATATTTTTTTCTTTCAAGCTTTTATTTAAATTTCAGTTAGTTAACATACAGTGTAATAATTAGTTTCAGGGGTAGAATTTAGTGATTCCTCACTTACTACAACATCCAGTGCTCATCATAGCAAGTGCCCTCCTTAACTCATCACCCATTTAACCCATCCCCCTGCTCATCTCCCCCCTCCCCATGATCCCAGTATGTTCTCTATAGTTAAGAGTCTGTTCCCTAGTTTCCCTCTCTCATTTTTTAAATATGTTCATCTGTTTTGCTTCTTAAATTCCACATATGAGTGAAATCATATGGTATTTGTCTTTCTCTGACTTATTTCACTTACCATAATACACTCTAACTCCATCCATGACTGTAAATGGCACGATTTCATTCTTTTTTATCACTGAGTAATATTCCACTATGTATGTATATATATTTATATGTATATACATATATACGTATTTATATGTATATACATATATACATATATACATAGATATGTATATGTGTATATGTATATATATACATACCACCTCTTCTTTATCCATTCATCAGTCGATGGACATTTGGGCTCTTTCCATATTTAGCTACTGTTGATAATGCTGCTATAAACATCAGAGTGCATGTATCCCTTCGAATCAACACTTTTGTGTCCTTTGGATAAATACCTAGTAGTGCAATTGCTGGACTGTAGGGTAGTTCTATTTTTAACTTTTTGAGGAACCTTTATACTGTTTTTCCAGAGTGGCCGAACCAGTTTGCATTCCCACCAACACTGCAAGAGGGTTCCCCTTTCTCTGCATCCTCACCAACACCTGTTGTTTCCTGTGTTGTTAATTTTAGCCCTTCTGACTAGTGTGAGGTGATATTGTAGTTTTGATTTGTATTTCCCTGGTGATAAGTGATGTTGAGCAACTTTTCTTGTGTCTGTTAATCATCTGTCTCTCACCTTTGGAAAAATGCCTATTTGTGTCTTCTGCCCATTTCCCAACTGCATTATTTGGTTTTGGGTGTTGAGTTTGATGAGTTATTTGTAGATTTTGGATACTAACCCTTCATTAGATATGTCATCTGCAAATATCTTCTCCCATTCTGTTGGTTGCCTTTTAGCTTTGTTGATTGTTTCCTTTGCTCTGCAGAAGCTTTTTATCTGATGAAGTCCCAATAGTTCATTTTTGCTTTTGTTCCCCTTGCCTCAGGAGACATATCTAGTAAGAAGTTGCTACAGCCCAGGTAAAAAAAAGGTTATTGCCTGTGTTCTCCTCTAGGTTTTTAATGGTTTCTTGTCTACATATAAGTCTTTCATCCATTTTGAATTTATTTTTGAGTATGGAGTAAGAAAGTGGTCCAGTTTCATTCTTCTGCATGTTGCTGTCCTATTTTCCCAACACCATTTGTTGAAGAGACTGTCTTTTTTCCATTGAATATTCTTTCCTGCTTTGTCAAAGATTAGTTAACCATATAGTTTCAGGTCCATTTCTGGGTTTTCTATTCTGTTGCATTGATCTATGTGTCTATTTTTGTGCCAGTACATACTGTCTTGACGACTAAAGTTTTGTAATCTAGCTTTTTTTTTTCCTCTTGAGGTAGGCCTGTTTTGCTATGTACTTCCCTCTTTGACCATTTTTGCTGCATTCCAAAGGTTTTGGACCATTGTGTTCTCATTTTCATTTGTTTCCATGTATTCTTTTTATTTCTTTAATTTCCTGGTTAACCCATTCATTATTTAGCAGCATGTTTTTTAAACTCCATGTATTTGTGATGTTCCCAAATTTTTTCTTATGGTTAACTTCAAGTTTCATAACATTGTGGTCAGAAAAGCTGCATGGTATGATCTCAATCTTTTTGTACTCACTGAGGCCTGATTTGTGACCTAGTATTGGTCTATTCTGGCAAATGTCCCATGTGCACTTGAAAAGAATGTATATTCTGCTGCTTTAGGATGAAGTGTTATGAATATATCTGTTAAGACCATCTGGTCCAGTGTGTCATTTAAAGTCATTGTTTCCTTGTTGATTTTCTGCTTAGATGATCTGTCCATTACTTTAAGTGGGGTGTTAAAGTCCCCTACTACTATTATATTATTATCAGTGAGTTCCTTTATGTTTGTTATTAAGTGTTTGACATAATTGGATGCTCCCAAGTTGGGGGCATAAATATTTACAAGTATTAGAGCTTCTTGTTGGAAGTCCCCTTTATAATAATATAGTGCCCTTGTTCATCTCCTGTTACAGTCTTTGGTTTAAAATCTAATTTGTCTGATATAAGTATGGCTACTGTCTTTCTTTTGATGTCCATTTGCATGATAAATGATTCTCCATCCCCTCACTTTCAATCTGCAGGTGTCTTTAGGTCTAAAATGAGTCTCTTGTAGGCAGCATATACATGGGTCTTTTTTAAATATCTATTCTGACACCCTATGTCTTTTGATTGGAACATTTAGTCCATTTACATTCAGAGTAATTATTGATAAATATGAATTTAGTGCCATTTTATTACTTATTTTGTCTTTGTTTCTGGAGATTTTCTCTGTTCCTTTCTAGTTTTTGTCACTTTTGGTCTTTCCTTCCCACTCAGAGTCTGTCCGGGCTGGTTTAGTGATCACAAACTCCTTTAGGCTTTGTTTGTTTGGGATACTCTCTATCTCTCCTATTCTGAATGATAGCCTTGCTGGATAGAGTATTCTTGGCTACAGATTTTTCCTATTCAGCATGTTGAATATATAATGCCACTCTCTTCTGGCTTGCCAAGTTTCTGTGGATAAATGTCCAGCTAGCCTAATGGGTTTTCCCTTGTAAATTAGGGCCTTCTTTTGTCTTGCTGCTTGTAGGATTTTTTTCTTTATCACTATATTTTGCAAATTTAATTATAGTACATCTTGGTGTTGGCCTGCTTTTGTTGATTTTGATGGGAGTTCTCTGTGCCTCCTGGATATGGATGTCTGTTTCCTTCCCCCTTTTCTCCTTCTTCTGGGACTCCTATGATACAAATGTTATCACTTTTGATAGAGTCACTGAATTCCCTAAGTCTACTCGCTTAATCAATCATTCTTTCTTTTGTTCAGCTTCCTTATTTTCCATAAATCTATCTTCTATTTCAATTTTTGTTCCTTTGATTCTTCCATCCTTGTGGTCCTTACATCTAGTCGGTTTTGAATATCAGTTATTACATTTTTTTGTTTCTGCCTGATCGGTTTTTAGCTCTTTTATCTCTGTGGTAAGGTTCTCCCTGATTCCTTCCATGCTTTTCTCAAGCCCAGGGAGTATCCTTATGATTGTTGCTTTAAATTCTGCATGAGGCGTATTACTTATATCTGTGTTGATTAGATCTCTGGCCATGACAGGAAAGGGTTCATTCACTGGGATGAATTCCCCCATCTTGGCATTTTGTCTAGGTCTCTGTCCTCTGCGTGTTAGAAAATCCTGTTACGTTTACTCCTTCTGAGAGTAATGGCTTTATGAAGAAGAGGTCATATAACGTCCAGGGCCTGGAGCTTCAGGAAATGTCTCTGGTGTGTGCTGCGTGCACTCTGCTGCTGTGTTTTGGCTGCTCTATCCGTCAGGCCAGTTGTCTACAGAGGTTCTCCTTGCCTGTAGTGGGCAGTGTTTGGACCTTGGCCAGAGTCTGGAGAGTTTTAACTAGGTGTGCTCTGCTCTGGCTTGTTAAGCAAAACTTTGCTATTTCCGCTAGAACTGAAAGTGTGCAGAAACCTATGGCCAGTAGATGTGCTGTGTGTGGGGATTTGTGATGGTCTGGGGAAGGGGCCTGATGGTCCTTATGCACACTTGCCCAAGGAAAGCAGTGCCAGCAGAGTGCAGGGGGGCAGGATTCTGTGTAAATAAGCAGTTTAGGCAGCTAGTGTTGGCACTGTGCTGCTTACTGAAGTTGATTTATGCTGAGGGGCAGGAAAGGGATATTGTGCCAACCAGCTCCTTTGTCCCCAGAGAGGGGAGTCCTTGCTTACTGCTCTCAGGGAAGCACTTTCAGAAGAGTGAATAATTTCCCTTCATGTGTCCTAGCTGTTTTTCAGATTACTGTTTTCACAGCGTCTGTCTCTGGGTTGCTTGCCTGCCTTGAGCAGCTCTGTGCACTTTGGACTCTATCCCAAGCCTGCAAACTTTTAAAACTCCAAACTTTAGGGAGCTGGTGTGGCGGGGACTTGTGCTGGTCTTCTTGGAAAGGGTGTCACCATGTTGGGACTGACGCAGGTTTGACCTAGGAGGGCAGTCACACCAGACTTCAGGGGCATGGGAATTGAAGCAAAGCAGGCTAAACAGCCAGTGTCCCAGTTAGCCACCCATGGCAGGTGTCTCTGCACCTATACTGAGGGATAGGGGAGTGAAATGGCATCCACCAGTTCTTTTGTCCCCACAGAGGTAATGCCACCTCTCACAGATGTACTCTAAGAAGTACAAACTGTCTCTCCCCATGCCCCTTAGACAATCCTCAGATTGCACAATTTGGCCCTCTACAAGAGTAGGGCAGTACCTTGATGTCTCTATCCCCGCCAAGCCTGGTGACCTCTAACACTCAAGTCTTTGAGCCCCACTGGTTGCAAAATCTCAAGAAAATCAGCTCCACTCATTTTCCCAGCCAATGGCTTTGGGGAAGTGTTCTTGTGTGTTTCCCCTGTGCTCCACTCTCTCTTACCTTTCTCTGCAACCAGGGCTCCCTCCCCTCAGCAGCACCTGCAATCTGTTTCTCCCCCAAACCACATCTCTGTACTTCCTCCCTTCCTCTATGTGGCCTCTTTTCTCCCTCTAGTTCTGCAGGTTGTTCTACCAGTCCTCAGGTCAATTTTTTTGGTTATTCAGAATGATATGATAATTATCTAGCTATGATTGAGGGATGAAGCAAGCCTAGCATCCTCCAACTATGCCACCATCTCAGCTCCTTTAAGGTATTACCACTTTTAATTTACCATGAGATATGCTTGTATGTTTCTTTGTTAAGTGGCCTATATGACATGATGGATGCACTAGGGTTGTCTTTGTATCCTGACAGCACTAATATGCTTTCATTGCTCCCATTACAGGAAAAAAAAAATCATTTATTTTCTCTATACCAACTAATTTCCATTTTTCCCACCATGTGTCATATTAATTTCTTCTAAAAGTCTAACAGAATTTTCATTTTCTTGTTGTCCTTAATAGTTTCAGGAATTCCATAATAATGCTTTTGTTCCCAACAACCTGTAAAATTCATCGGATATTTAAATATTCTACTTGCTGAAAAACAATAACCCCCTGAGACCTTGATAGATAATAGCATTAAAATAACTCATTCCTGATATGCCTCCTCCTTTCTGAACATTTTGCCTCATCACAGCAGAGACATTAAACAATTCCTCCTCTGAACTTTCATCTTTTAATATTTATATATTCTTGCTAAAAATATAACTTGATAGGGTATTGATAGAGCTATAATTTGAGTTATTTTTAATAGATTGTTCAGAAAATTTAAATTACTGAAAACAACTTTTGCTACAAGGGAATCCTATATGCTTCAAGTAACTTAGATGTGGCTCAAATAAACTTGAAGCTTGCCATGATTTCATTTCCAAAGACTAGTGACTTTAATATTAAGGAACAATGTGAATCCTTCCAATGTTCAGTAAATTGGCTTTGCAGGAAAATGTGGATTTTCACATTAACAAAGTAAAATTCAGGTAAAAGGAAAAAAAAGTTTTACACTATCTGAAATGGCTCTAAATACATATCCTCATTAGTAAACTAAAAAGGGAATCCTAAAGGGGATAAAACCTCTGCTTATATCAGAGAGGCACAATTTATCACAATAGAAGACAAGTTTCCAAGAGTGCTTCAAGTGAATGATAGTTTCATATTGTTGCATTCTTAACAAATGAAATCACTCCAAATAACTCAACTGTTGTATAAACATGATATATCCACTCACTGAAGATGTTTTATCACTTCCGTGTACAAAGCAGAACTGAAGCAGACAGCATGAAATTAAGGTCAGAGTTGGATCTGAAACCAACACATGGTAATAATTGAATAGCATATATATAAGATTATTTTTTCTACTTTTTAGGAGAGAAAATTTTCATTCTTATAGGCTTTACTTTTTATTCTTTTGGAATGTTTAAATCTTTGATACTGTATGCATAATGATATAAGATGTAAATTAATTTTAGTGTAGCATTATTCCAAATAAGCCCTCTCAAAGTTAGGTGAACATGTAACTCTTAAGTTTGCAACAACCATACAGAAAATCAGTTGCTACAGTACAATATGATTCACTCAATTAGATGGTGAAAGATGACTTATATGTTGTCAATTAGGTAAGCAGAAATTTGTGGGACTCTTGTCCCAGAAGGAAAATATTTTTACAAATTAGATTTAATTCTATACATCTAGTTAGGGAAGAAAATGGAAAGTTCAAAATATTACTCAAAATGTACAATGTTCTATAAGATTATATCTTTGTACATAATTATTTTATACATTTTATTATTGGCATATTATATCCTCCTCTATTTGACAAGATTTTTAAACAATATTTTTAAATTACAGTTATATTAAAAATACATGGAATAGTTATTTTCTTTATCAGAAAATGTTCAAGAAAACTTTATTTTTCATTTTCATTATGTTTAAAATATAATTCCGCTTACATATTCAAAAGTCAAACCTATCTATATTCAAATAAAAACTTACCCATTGAATAGGGCTAATATGTCCAGATGAATGACAGAATATAAGAATTTATTCATGTATTAATATAACAAAGTCTGCTAAGAAAAATATAAATCAGTGTTGCCTTTCATTATTTTTATCTTACCCATTTTTCTTTATAAGGAATTCTAAGTAGTACAAATTTTTATAACATATTTCATAAGCTCTATCAAAATATTTCAAGTATATTTCAAATATATCTATCTATACTACTCACAGAGAAATTGAAATTGCCTTGAATTTATCTCAAAAATCTCATAAAGTAGAACGGCCTCCAATTTATCTCTAAATTGTTTATTTATAATTGGAATGTGACCATTATAATACCTCCATTGTATCACATTAACACCACTAGTTTGTCACCTAAACTTTGGTTTTCCTAAAGTAACAAAATGACTTCCCAGGGTGGGGGGTGGGGGTGGGGATGAGGACCTATGTCTTGACTCATATACTGAAGCAATATTCAGTCAAAAGCTGATTAAGAAAAGGATGAATTTCAAATTATATAATTAATCTAATGAATTTTCATTGATAACCTACTTGTGATTTGAGTATAGAGCTAATTCAGAATATATAATATTTTGGCAGTCAGATTGACTGCAGGGGGGCCAAATGTGGCCTGAAAACACAGTAACCGACAGTCTCACAATCTTGTACTTTTGACACATACTGCCTCTAAATGTAGTGACACATTTTCTTTACATAGTTGGCCTTGACAGCATACGAATTTGGGAAACTTGCACCAGAATCTGGGGCTACAACAGCGATGAAGACATGTAGGCCCTCAAGGATTTACAATCATGTATAGGTGACACAAACAATAGCCAGTAAGTAAGATGAGAGACACAAGGTTATGGTGCTTTGGGACCACCGAGCATAAGCAACTAACCCAACCACAGAGGATCTGGAACATCTTCACTCTGGGTGAGGGACATCTAGGGTAAATATATATATCAGGACTTGGTCTCATCCATTGGGAATAGGGGGGAAAATTCTAAGCAGAGGGAAAGAATGTAAAAACCTTGAAAAAACACATGGCAAGTTTGGAGAAATGCATACAATTCAGGGTGACGTGAGAAGAAAGGGCTTAGAGAACAAATACGTTAAGGAAATGGTCCATCAGCCATTCAGTTCACAAGGAATTTTGACTTTAGCTTGAGCAAACAGTGATGATATAGTCAGGAATGGGGATGAGATATGATAATGTATACTGAAGGAGTTTATGTAGGAGTCCATGCTTTAGCAAGATCATCTTGACCACAGGTGAAGACTATAATCCAAGAAATAAGACAAGAATGAAAGAGAGAAATTAGTAAGTTCTTAAGTGTTGCAGGCAGGAGATAATTGGGATTTTAATAAAGATAATGACTGGGGTGCCTGGGTGGCTCCGTTGGTTAAGTGTCTGCCTTCAGCTCAGGTCATGATCCCAGGGTCCTGGGATAGAGCCCCGCATCAGGCTCCCTGCTCAGCGAAGAGTCTGCTTCTCCCTCTGCCCCTCACCCCACCCTCATGCTCTCTCTCTCAAATAAATAAAATCTTAAAAAAATAATAAAGATAATTACAAGCCGAACAACTCGGAAAGATTCAGAAAATATAAAGTAGATAAGCTCAAGAAGATGGTAATTAAATTTGTATGTCATGGTAAGAAAGACAGAAATTCAGGACTAGATTCAAAATTCTGCCTTGGAATATTCATAATGCCATTCACTCAAAGAGAAGTAGGGTAAAGGAGAAGGTTAAGATGATTTTTAAGTGACTGATTTGTACTTTGAAGTTACGTGCCTGCAGAAAAACAAAGCAGAAATGTCACTAGGCAATTGTACATCCATGTCTGGAGTTTAGGAGGAAGATCAGGGACAGAGATACCCATTTGGAAGTGAATGATATATAGGTGGTCAGTGAAACTATAGGAATGGATGGGTGGAATAACAGAATAGGATACACTACCATAAATAAGCAGAGGAAAGTAGCTCATATAAAAAGATGAAAACTAATAGGCAGAGGTGTAGGAGAAAAACTATTTGCATGTGGGTAATAATATAGGACTCTATTCATTTGGAATCAGTACTTTCTATCCAACAATATTCTCCACTGTTCTCCATTAACTCCTCCTGACAGATAAAGGCAATATTAGTTTGGCTTCTAATTCTGATATGTGAATTACTCTCTGGTTTGTAATCCAGTCTTTAGATTTTCTGAAAATGACAGTAACAAATATGAACACCTGTCACTTAAACAAGGAAAGATTGATTACGCCTTTCACTGTGGATGTGGAGCAACAGAGATAGAGAAGACTGGTAGCTACAAGTAAAGCAAACCCATTGGTGTTCTATTAGCTCTTTAAATATCTCTCAACTCATTCATCCTATTTTAGAGGTATTCAACCTCCAGAGTGTACTCAGCAAAGAATGTCAAAGTTGATTATATGGATCTAGTCCCCAACCCTTTAGATGTCACCCAATTAAGTTATAGGTCTCAATTATATCATTACTGAAAGACTTGCTATTCCAAAATGCCTTTAACATTTGTGTTGTTTCCTAGGGCTATGGACTTGTTACAAATTACCACAAACTTTGTGTCTTAAAACAACAGAAATCTATTCTCCCCCAGTTCTTGAGGCAAGAAGTACAAAATCAAGGTTTTAGTAGGGCTGCCCTTTCTCCAAAGACACATGACCCTTTCTCCTGCTCCCCTGTCCCTCCTCTGTGTCTTTTATAAGGATTTTTGCTAATGGATTTAGCATCCATCCAGGATAGTCTAAAATGATCTCATCTGGAGATCCTTAACTTAATTATATTTGCAAAGATGCTTTTTCCAAATAAGATCATAACCACAAGTTACAGGGATTAGAATATGGAAAGATCATCTTGGAGGCCATCATTCAACCCATTACAATGCCCTATATATAAGGTCAAATCTCTCTGATGGTATAAACTGTTCTTTCAATAACTGACAATAGAGAGAATTTTAGAGTGTAAAGGGATCTTGAGATTCCAAACATTGAGAATGGTTACACTAGCCTTGAGCTGGATAATTACATTGATTTTTCAGTCTTTTTTCTTTTTCAATATATTTATTGTAAGTCATTAATGTCAAACTTCTTACTGCTTTTACTGCAGCCACCATGTTTTGATATGTAGTAGGTTTTATATCATTCAGTTAAAAAAATTTCCCATTTCAATTACAACTTCTTTTTTCACCTATGGGTTATTACATAATATATTTTCAAAATATCGAAAAATATGCACATTTTGAGTTACCTTTTTGGTTAGATTTTTAGTTTAATTCTATGTGGTCAAAAATAAACAAAATAGATTATATTCCTTTGAAATTTGTTGAGACTTGGTCATAGCCAATTATTTGGTCATTTATTCTAAACCTTTTTTATGCTTAGAAAAAAAGTATATTTTAAATATATATATATATATACACACACATATATATTACTTGAATATATAAACATTGAATGAATTGAAATATTGAATGAAATATTTGAATGAATGAAATATTGAAATGAATATATATATAAATACTCAAGGAATATTCATAGGAATATAAATATGTTCCTTGAATATATAAAAGCTTTTGAACATTAAGTTCCATTTATCCATTTATTTCCTCCACTAATACCTTTACCCAAAATTTATCTGTATTTTAGAGGTTTTTTGTTTCATTTTTTTTTCAAGAATTATTTATTTGAGAGAGAGAGAGTATGAGCAGGAGGGGCAGAGGGAGAGAGAATCTCAAGCAGACTCCATGATGAGCATGGATGAATATGCTCTCCTCTGAAGAGGATTTGCATTTACCTTAAGGACTAGGGGATCTACAAGCAATGTTCATCTCAAATCAAGTTCAAGCTTTGACAGCCTTTGGCCCCTGTAGACTATGTGCACCCAGGGAGAGTATGGATCCTAGGGAGGGGATGCATTAGTGGTCATTACCTCCAAGAGAAGGTATTTGTTTGTTTTATTATTCCCTTTCTTTCTCCTCCTGTGTCAGTATTCTCAGATCTGCCCAGCACTTTTTGTTTTTATAATAACTTTATCAAGATGTAATTCACATAGCAATAATGTAAGGAAAGAGAATTTAAATCTTTTGCATGTGAATATGCATGTATCCCTGCACTATTTGTTCAAAAGACTATTCTTTCACAATTGAATCATTTTTTGTACCCTTTTGCATATCAAATGACCATAAATGCAAGGATTTATTTCTGGGCTCTCAATTTCATTCCTCTGATCAATAGGACTATCCTGAAACCAGTCACACATTGTTTTGACCACTGTAGTTTATAGTAAGTTTTGAAATCAGGAAATATGAGTCCTCCAGCTTTTCTTCAAGTGTTTTGGTTATCCTGCATGCCTTGCCTCCCATTATGAATCTGACATCAGCTTGTCAATTACTGCAAAAAAGCAGCTGGGATCTTTGTAGAGCTTGTGTTGTCTGTACATCAAATTGGGGAGCATTTCCATTTTAGCCAAATGGAGACATTCAATAAATGAGCATGGGATGTCATTTCATTTATTTAGGTTGTTGCAAGGCTGTTGGTTTTCAAGGCTACTGCAGGCTTTGTAAGATGTAATGGAGTGGTGCAAGCTAATATGCCACAAAGCTTGCTGTTCTTACCAAAATTCAGTAATTGTTCTTGATTAGACACTTGAAATTTTTTGCAAGGTTTTGGTTAATTTCAGAATTCTGAAAAAGTTGATTTTGAAAATTATCGTCACTGTTTTTATTGCTTTTACTGAGAAGTGAATTTTTGAAGGTCTTTACTTTGCTACTCCAAAATTGCTTCTTCCTTTTATTTTTAATGTCATTTTGGCAAGGAGAGAACTGTAGTCCAGATATAATGGCCCCTACTCTAGAGTCATTGTTCCATCTAATCTACCTCATTGAACTGAGATCTCTGACAAAGCGTTCTACCCCGAGAGGCTCTGGGCACAATCTTTGCTATATAGGCATATGCCTATGTGATACAATATATAACTTTAATGCTCAGAAACTGCCTTAACTCTCTGATCACAGACTTTATGCAGAAATTGTTCTTTGAGTTTTTCATTGTGTTATATCTTAGTATCAGATCTTCAATAATATGAAGAATATATTTTAAAAATTTATTTTATGCAGCATTGTTTATTATCAATGAATGGAATAATCCCTGAAGACTGAATGAGATCTCCTCACGTGAAGATATATAGAAAAAGAATTTTAAACAGAGAAAATAATATGAAGGGGAACAAAAAGGCAAGTTTGAAAAGAATGTTTTTTCTTTTCTGAGTGTGGATATACAAAAGAGGTGAAATTGCCTTTAGTCCAATGAATAAGGACAGTGGTGGCAGAAAATGTGACAGGGAAAGAGAAAAGAGCAAGCTCAGTGAGAGCTTAGGGACTATGAAAATCATATATGCTCTTTATTCCCTCAGTCAGGCAAACTATTATCATGACCTGTACTACAATTCTTAAAATGATTACAAAGAATGAAAAACATTAAAAAATACACAACTGATTTTATATTAATATATGACCCTTATAATAACTAATGATTATCTAGATCTTATCAAAAGTTGTTCTGCTAATTAGCAAGGGGATTCATTATGGTAAAAAACACTTAGGAAACACATTATTTTTTTTCTCCAAGATTTCACAATGACAATGACCTATAAATAAAGGTTTCCTAAATTTATTTAGCTAGTATTCTAATTTAATAGGATTTGTTCTAGGAAAATATGGGTTGGTTATTGTATACCAGGTCATTCTTCTGCTTCTCTGGGTTTTAGGTAATATAAGTTTAATTTTTGATGAATTTTAACATTAAAATACTAAGATATTTTATTTTGTTTTTCAGATTTTATGTGACTGTTTACGAATTGGAATTTTATTGAAGAAAACACCTGGAAAGCTGTGTCATCTGAACTAAGGTCATTGAAGCCTTGTGAACAGATGTTATTCGCAATGGTGCTATGGTTTTCATCTTGAAAAGGTATTATGAGAGTGAGAATTCTACAGAAAGTCTACAAAGTCAAGTTCACAGAAAGTTTAATGCTTATAATAGACCCACTCAAGAGACTAATGTACATACTGTGTATTTATCTGTCAGT
Organism: Phoca vitulina; assembly: GCF_004348235.1. Lineage (NCBI taxonomy): Eukaryota > Metazoa > Chordata > Mammalia > Carnivora > Phocidae > Phoca > Phoca vitulina. Next base: position 15,825,051 of record NW_022589710.1, on the reverse strand, counting down.
AATATTTTATGGCCATGTGTTTCTCTAAGGTAAATAAAGCACACTGGTACGAACTATCACTCTTTCTTCAAAGTTTGAAAGTTTGGAGAAAAATTGAACCATGAGGAGTAGCATTTTTTTTTTCTTTTAATCATGCAATAATTTTTTTTTTAATTACATATAGTAAGCTTGACAACTCAATTCTCCACTTGGAGAAATGCTTATCTGGTTTAACCAAGTTAATATGAATTTGGAAGTTATGATAATCAGTTCTGTGCTTTTATAAAAAATTTAACTATTTTTTAAAAATTGCAAAATTACAGATGATTTTAACATTTTTTGCTTTACTAATCATACCATTTTTTTTAAAAGATTTTTATTTATTTATTTGTTGGACAGAGACAGAGTACAAGCAGGGTGAGCAGCAGAGGGAGAGGGAGAAGCAGGCTCCCTGCTGAGCAGGGAGCCCAATGCGGAGCTCGATCCCAGGACCCCAGGATCATGACCCAAACCGAAGGCAGACACTTAACCGACTGAGCCACCCAGGCACCCCATAATCACACCATTTTGATATTTAAGAGCAATGCAAGAAAACAGTCATGTCCAATATTAATGTGACAATTATACCAAAGTTTTTCTGTGGAGGTTATTTTCTATCTGTGGGAAACTGCATCCAACTGATATTTTTTTGCATTGTATTTCACCATACTTACCTTTTCCTATGAGCAGAACTAAAAACGTCAGCAGTTTAAAACACAAAACCACATATAATATTTTGCCTGAAAATTTGTCTTTATTAAAAATAAAAGCTTTCTCTTTTTATTATTAGAAAATATGCGTCATACTAAAAAGATCTAAAGAAATAAGTGTCAAGAGTTTCTCTTTCACTTTTAAGAATTGCCATGGGAAAATAATTTACTTAAATTTATTTTTGAATAAAGGCTTTATGGAGCATATATCCATCTCAGAGCTACTTCTTGATTTTTCAGAGTATATAATTTTCAACATCACTTGAAAGCAAATTTCATCCACACTTCAGAAGAAAAATTTTAGACATTTTGGAGATAATAAATGGCCATTAACTTAAATATAATTTCCCAGCCACCTGAGGATAATTGTCCCAAAAGCATTAAATTGAATAACTTTTGTGATATTAAATATCCTTATTGAATAAGCTGACATTGAGATACGACTAAATATACCCTTTATACTTGCCTCTGTACAAAGAAACAACTTTTTGACCTCTGAATCTTTCTGATGATAATATATAGCTGAGATTTGGGTGACTGCTCTTGCTCCAATCAATTCAGATTTACCTTACATCTCCCTACTCTTCTCTCTTATTAATTTTCTCTAAATCAAAGATTATGTACAAATTGTATTTCCTTGAACTATTTAAAATTAATCTTTGGCAATTCTCCAATTCAGATGATAAATAATTAAGGGAAATATGTAGACTGTTTTTCATTAATAAATTTTTGATCAAGTATCAAGAATATTTTTAGATATACTATTTTTAAGGCAAAAGCCTATTAATAAATCACTTCAAATAATGTCCTTCAATTTATGTCCTTTAATGTCCTACATTTCTGTATAATATTTTTAGTGCACAAGGAATAGTAATTCTATTTCTTGTGAAACCTGACTGTTTTGCTGTAAAATCTCTTGGCTATTTCTGAGAGAATTAACACCAAGAAGCCATTGAAAAGCAACTTGTTTTCTGAGAATATTATTTTTATGCTGCGATTTCATCACTGGACTTCTTATTTTTAGTATTACATTGTGAATTTCTCCCTTTTCTTTTATGAATATAAGTTGCAATTCAGGTTAATTGAATTCTATTTCATGGTTTAAATTGCCATATATACACTGATGTAACAAATCGTATTTCTATCACTTCGTTTACTGTGTTTCTTACTCTTAAGTTCAATAATTACTCCTCAAATTTGCCTTGCTTAATGACTCATTTAAGAGAAACATAATGCTAGAAACCTGAGAATTATTTTAAAGCAATTCTCTCTTCTTTATTACTCAAATATTACAGTTAGGTCCTATGATTTCTCATTCTGAGTGCTTCTCTGAGTTATCCTCTCCTTCTGGTCCCACTTCTATAATCCAGGTCAGGACTTCATTATCGTTTGCTTTAATATGTATAAAAGCCACAAAATAATTCTATCTGCTTCCAGTTAATCTATTAAAGACTACTAATATTTTTTAAATATGGATCTTGTTATATTTTTCTCATGATAATTACAAAATAAAAGTTTTATGTTATCTTTTATATTGAGGCCCCAAAGCTAATGTTCTATGCTGATATTGCTCTACCAATCCTTTTCAATTTAACCTCCAGCAAGTTGAAAATACTTGCTATGTTTTGATCTCATATTTTCATGTAGTTGATTATATGTTGTTTTCTACACAGAATGTATTTATATCTAAAAATATAACCCTATTCAACATCTCAGGTCATGCATTATCTTTGTAAAGCCCTCTCTTTTTTTTTCTTCTTTTTTTTGTTGTTCTTGCTTGTGGAATTAATTGTCTTCCCCTGTGTTTTCAGAGCATTTTGTGTATAGCCTGGCTAAAGTACTCATCACATAATATGAGTAAGTCAATTTTGTTTTTAATTTGTGGTACCTGGATTTATATATTATTCATACTTATAGTCTATTGCCTAGCACAATGCTTACTAAAAATACATATTTATTTAGAGTTTTTATTAATTTTTTAATCTCATCAGGAGTCTTGACATCTAAAGGTAGTTATTATTTATATTTCCATTTAAATGCATCAAATGGAAATAGAAGCAAATGTTGCTCATAGTGATGAAATATATTATTCATTTAGTTAATAAAATCATAGCTACCACCTAAATTACTTAGCCCCCCTTAAAATTTCTGAGTAGATTTAAATAATTAGTGATTCATTAATATGCACAATATTTTGCTATATGCTCACAATGACATTGTTGATTGAAAGCAAATTACAAAAAAGTAAGAGAAAGGGGGCAAGAGTCCCAGTCTTTGGTTAAAGATTCAGGGTGATTTTGCCATTAGTTAGTACTCTAGACCCAGGGAATATTTTAGTGTGCTTCTTATTCTCTAAGGTCTCTTGTTCATTCAGTTTAGGAAACCCTGGCCTTGGCCTCTCTGGCTAATGCAGCTTAACCAGGCAGAAAGAAGGTGCTATCATTTTTATCAGTAAAGCTATCTCATTTCTTCTTCTTAACTAACCTATGAATACAAATTAGAGAGTCAAAAACAAGAATTCTTGGCTAAAATCAACAAGAAACAACAGGTGTTGGTGAGGACGTGGAGAAAGGTGAACCCTATTGCATTGTTGGTGGAAATGAAACTGGTACAGCCACTGTGGAAAACAGTATGGAGATTCCTCAAAAAGTTAAAAATAGAACTACCCTATGACAGCAATTGCACTACTAGGTATTTATCCAACGAATACAAAAATATTCATTCAAAGGGATACATGTACCCTGATGTTTGTAGCAGCATTATCTGTAATAGCAAAATTATGGAAAACAGCCCCCATCGATTGATAAATGGATAAAGAGGTGTGTGTGTGTGTGTGTGTGTGTGTGTGTGTGTATACACAACTTGTTTTCTAAGAATATTCTTTTATTTGCTGAGATTTCATTATTGGCCTTGTTTTCTGATATATATGTATATATATACACACACATATATACATATATACATACATATACATACACACACACACATATATATATGGAATATATATAAAGGAATATTTCTCAGCCATAAAAAAGAATGAAATCTTGCCATTCGTAACCACATGGGTAGAGTTAAAGAGTATTATGCTAAGCAAAATCAGTCAGAGAATGACAAATACCATATGATTTCACTCATATGTGGATTTAAGAAACAAAACAAACAAGCAAAGGGGGAAAAAAGAGAGAGGCAAACCTAGAAAGAAACTCAACTATAGAGAACTGATGGTTACTAGAGGGGAGTTGGGTAGGGGGATGGGCAAAATAGGTGATGGGATTAAGGAGGGCACTTGTGATGAGCACCAAGTGTTGTATGGAAGCATTGAATCATTACATTGTATCCCTGAAACTAATATTACACTGGATGTTAACTAAATGGAATTTAAATAATAATTTAAAAAGCATGAATTCTTAAAGCATGCTGTAGATAAGGAAAGGAAAGGAAGTAGCACAAGGGTCTCCTCCTTTCAAATTTTTAATATTTACAAAATGTCTTCTTAAGCTTGGATGATACTAAATATATAGCAAAATAATCTGGCATTTAATGTGCAAAGTTACATATGAACATATTCCATTATAATTGAAAAGTACAGTAAGTTTGAATCAGTCTTGTCACTTCAAAACTTAAATGTAGGTTCTTCTTAAATATCTTAGAATTACTGGAGAGATTTCAAATAGATAATTTCCAATAAACTCATAATTATCTGAGAAATGTGAACTGCAATTAATAATGACTGGAAAATGTTTTAAGCTCTTTTTCTTAAACTATGAAGTTTAAGATGAGAAGACTTATTTTAAGTTATTTTGAATTATTCTTTGAGTATACCATTTTAAAGTGTTTCACTTTCATATTTATGTTACTAAGAGTCCAATATATTAGGAACTTTTCAGCTATTCATGGTGTTTCATTAATATTCTTGTATGGCAAGAGAATGCATCCATACCTAACACAGTATTTGTGAGTTCTACATGTATGGTACAAGAGGTTGACTGAATGAAGGCAAAATCTCAAAGATTTTCCTATCTTCTAAATGTGACCTTAAAAGCCACTGACCTTGGGCGCCTGGGTGGCTCAGTTGGTTAAGCGACTGCCTTCGGCTCAGGTCATGATCCTGGAGTCCCTGGATCGAGTCCCACATCGGGCTCCCTGCCGAGCAGGAAGCCTGCTTCTCCCTCTGACCCTCCCCCTTCTCATGTGCTCTCTCTCTCTCTCTCATTCTCTCTGTCTCAAATAAATAAATAAAATCTTTAAAAAAAAAAAAAAAGCCACTGACCTCTTCTTAATGCATTGTCATATTGCTTTTTTTCTGTAACATTTTCTAATTTTTTAAATTTGAAAGTAAGCATATTTTCTATAGAAAGTTAAAGGACAGAAAGAGATAAAAGAAGTTAATAGTATCTCTTTACTTAACTTCTCCAAATCTACTTCCTTAAAGTAATAAATATAACAGTTTGGTGTGTATATGCCTAGACCTATGTCCTACAATCATAAAATATATACATATTATCTATCTACTTATCTATCCACCTATCTATCAATAGAGTTCTTAATGTTTAATGAAGCATGACACACAAACATAACGATATTAAAAAAATATACAACTCAATTGATTATCACAAGCACACCCATATAACAATCACCCAAACAATTAATAGAACATCGACAGCCCCCAGAAGCTGCCTCCTAGTCTTATCAATCACCATCTCTAGCCACATTCCAAGGTTAATTGCTATGCTGATTTCTAAGACTATATTTTAACTTTCTCTGATTTTTTGGAAACTTATCCTGCAATATTTATTAAGTATGTATAGTTTTGTGCCTGTCTTGTTTTGTTTAATATGTTTATGACATATAATTGCTACATAGAGTGCTATTTTATCAATTTTAATTGTTCTTTGTTATTCCACTGTATTAAATTTATTCATCATTCTAATATTTGTTGAACATTTGTAATGTTTCTGGTTTAGGACTTCTTATGGGTTGCAATGTGTCCCCCCAAAATCCATGTTGAAGTCCTAATCCCTGGTACATCAGAAAATGACCTTACTGGAGACAAGGTCTTTACAGAGGTAGTCAAGTTAAAATAGTCATTAAACCAGTTTCTAATCCAACATAAATGGTGTCTATAAAAATTGGAAATTTGGAAACAGACACACACAGGGAGAATGTAAAGATGAAGGCAGCGATCTGGGTGATACTTGTACAAGCTAAAAATTGCCAGAGATTGCCAGAAAACTACCATAAGCCAGGCAAGAGATCTAGAAAAGATTCCTTCTCCTAGCCTCAGAAGGGCGCAACACTGTCAACACCTTGATATTGGACTTTTAACTTTCAGAACTGGGAGACAGCAGTTTCTGCTGCTTAAACCATTCACTTTGTGGTACTTGTTGTGACAGCCCTAGCAAACTAATACAGGACTATTATAAATAATGTGCCTGTGAATATTTTTGTATGTCTTCTTATACACATAAACATGGATTTATATTGGGTATATAGATATGAGTGCAATTGTTGTGTCAGAGAATTTATACATTCAACTTCAACAGATAAGCCAGTTTTCACAGCATCTATCACAATTTACTATCAGGAGTATGAAAAGATTCCCATTTCTTTATATTTTCAATATGACAAGGAGCTATAGTGTGTATTTAATTTTAGTCATTTTGATGGATGTTTTATGGCCTATCATAATGATTTTAATGAATATTACCATAGTTACTAATAAGATTAATCTCTTCATATTTTATTAGATATTTAATATATTATTTTGTGAAACACCTTTTTATATCTATTGCCCATTTTTCCTTCGTATTTTTGTTTCTTATTGTCTTGTGGAGATTTTTTATATATTCAAGAAAAAAACCTATTACCTATTCTATACAAGAACTTCTCTGTTCCTTTCATTTTCATTCACTTAATCATTTTTTTAAATGAACAGAAGTTTTTAATTTTAATGTAGTCAATTAACTTTAAGAAAACAAAGAAAGCAAAGTTTTCCAGAGTCCCATATCTTAACATATTCTCATTTTGCAACTTCTAAAATGGTATTTTGTATTTTGTATCTAGTTGCGGTTTTTTTCTGTGTGATAGAAAGTGGTCAGATTTCATAAGTTTGCATATGGATATCTGATTGGCCCAGCATAGTTTGTAATACAAAGTTGATCTATGTGACATGTTTGTTTTAAATCAATTTCCACATATGCAAGGCTCTGTTTCTGGATTGTCTAATTAGTTCCACTCTTATAGGTGTGTATTCTTGTATTATAAAAAGTTACCTTAATTTAGCTTTATAATAAATCTTTAAAATAAAGCTTGATAATCAAGTCCTCAAAATGTTTCTATCTTCTTTAAAAGTGCCATAGCTATTCTTTTCTTGGCTTTCTGTAGCTCCATAAAATTTTAGAAACATCTTGGCAATTTAGAAATACACATACACAAACATACACACATATGCACGTGCGCTCGCGCACACACACACACACAGGAACATACAAACACACATCCTATTGAGATTTTGTTTGCTACCAAAATGAATCACTTTGGTAAGAATTGATAGCTTTACAATGTTGAATTTCCCAATCCATGAACAAGTATCTTCCCCCATTTAGTTGTCTTTTAATTTTTTTAATGAAACACAGTTGATAGTGGCTGTGTAGGGATATTGCACATATTCTGCTTGAATTATTAGTTGGAATTCTGTGGGTTTGATGATGTTGCAAATGGTAACCTTATTTTTTATTTCATTATTAAAATATGTACATACAAACACAAAATATTTTTACATTTAACTGAATCTAGAAAACATACTAAAAATCACTGCATATTCCTTTAACATTTTTACATAAAAATCATCTCATCTGCTAGTTTAGAGGTATTTTTTGGGGGGTACTTTAATTTTTAAAATCTGTTTTTCTGGTCTCACATTAATTACAATTTGCAGTGTGATGAATAGTAGTGTTAAAAGTAAGTATACTCATCTTTGAATATTTCTCATTAAGGAAGATGTTTTCTATTGACATTTTACAGATATCCTTAATCAGATAAAGGATTTTCTCTCTAATTCCTATGTAGTTAGTGGCTTAAATCATGATTATATGTTAAATTTATTAAATGCTTTTCTGCATCTATTGCAATAGTTATTTGGAAGATTTCTCAATTTTGTTACTTTGTTTAGATGTATTTTTAAATTTTGAAGCAAACTTCTTTTCCTGCAAAACTCTAACTTGGTTGTGATGTATTACCTATGTGTGTGTGTATGTGTGTGTGTAGTTATACTTTTTATACACTGCCAGATTTGAATCGACATTATTTTGTTCAGAATCTTGGCATTTATATTCAGAACTGAGATTGCCCTTTAACCCTATCCCCCATTTTTTATTGCCCTTTCAGGTTTTGTTATATTGGTCTTCTAAAATTTAATAATTTAATAAATTAGACAGTGCTTTCTCATGTCATATTTTCTGGAAGAGTTTCTGTGTTTGGCATTATTTATTCCTTCAATATTTGAAATGGGTCACTGATGACATTTGGGCCTAAAGTTTCCTTGTGGAAGGTTTTTAATTATTCAATTTCTGTAATATCTCCAAATTTTCTTTGTATTCAGATTTTGTTTTTCATTCTGACATCATTTATCTAGAAATGTGCCCATTTCATCTAAATTTTCAAATGTACTAATATAAATTTATTTATAATATAAATTTAGGCCATTTTATTTTCTAAATCAATTCCCTTTTTATCCCACTGAATGTTTTTTTCTCCTTTGTCTTATCAATTTTCTTTGTTCAGGTAACTTTATGCCTTTTTAAAGAAGTAACTTTTTAAATTTTTTTTGGTATTATTTTCTTTTATATCATTAATGTCTGCTCTTGATTTTAATTTCTTCCTTCTTTCGTTAGGTTGAATTTGCGTACCCTTTTTTGAGGCCAATGTTAATTCATTTTAAATGGCTTTTTCTTTCTCCTTTTCTCTAATGCATGCATTTAAAGCTTTAAATTCTCTTTAAAGCATAGCTTAGATTCATCACAGAAGTTTTTTTTTTTTTTTTTTTTTTTTTAAAGATTTTATTTATTTATTTGACAGAGAGAGAGATAGCGAGAGCAGGAACACAAGCAGGGGGAGTGGGAGAGGGAGAAGCAGGCTTCCCGCGGAGCAGGGAGCCCGATGTGGGACTCGATCCCAGGACCCTGGGATCATGACCTGAGCCGAAGGCAGACGCTTAACGACTGAGCCACCCAGGCACCCCATCACAGAAGTTTTGATACATTGTATTTTATTATAATTTATTTCAAAATATCTTTTAAGTTCCATTGTGATCTCTTCTTAAGTCTCATGATATTTAGAAGAGTGTTTCCTTTTCAAAACCTAAAAAGATCTTTTGTTTTCAATATTCAGCTTAACTTCACTGTGTACTCATAAGATTCTCTTTAGTCCATTCCTTACTAATATGTCGAGACTCTTTTTGAAGTGCCAAGCAGTCATTGTATTTACAAGTATGACATGTGAATGAAAAAAAAAAAATAGATATTCTCCTGCTGTTGAGTATAATAATAAATGTCATTAGGTCAAGTTTGAAATTCAAATTGTTACTTCTTATACCTTTCTGAGTAATAGCTGCTAAAATCGCCCCAACCTAATAAATTTATCAATTTGCTTCCTGCATACAATTTTTGGTTTATGTGTATTGGAGCCATGTTATTACATACAATTTAATTTTGTTTCACCTTATTAATGCAGTGAATATTTTTAACATTTCTTTTTTCTCTAGTAATTATTTTTCCCTCAAAATCTACCTTTTCCAGGGCACCTGGGTGGCTCAGTCAGTTAAGCATCTGCCTTTGGCTCAGGTCCTGGTCCCCGAGTCCTGGGATTGAGCCCCACATTCGGCTCCATGCTCAGTAGGGAACCTGCTTCTCCCTCTCCCTCTGCCCTCTCATTCTCTCTCTCAAAAAAACAAACAAACAAAAAAACTACCTTTTTCTTTTTTTTTAATTTTTTTCTGACATCACTATATACCTACACAAACTTTCTTTTTATTAGCTATTATATGGCATATCTTTTTACCATCTTTTTATTTATATCTGCTAAAAAGCATATGGCTGGTTTACATTTTCTATCCCATTTGACTATGTTTATCTTTTAATTAGATATTGTATTTTTGTTTACTTTCATTAACTAGTGTTTTTGATGAACAAATCCATAAGATCACTAGCTATATTCTTTTGTCTCACATGGCTTACATTTTTTTTCTCTCCTTCTGCCTTTTTTGGGGGGTGGAGGGAGGGATTATTTTTATTATCTTTTTTATCCAGAGAGCCTCACTTCAGCCTCTATATTGGCCTATACTGGTCTTCTCAAGGCCTAAAGCCTCTGCCCATAATCTCTTGCCTTCAGGCATCTGTGGGTCTCACATACACACACCACAGTGCCTACCATTGCCTTCTGTGGCTTCTAGCCTGAAATCCAAACACGGCTGTCATTTCTATTTCATCTCCCAAGTCAGGTAAGACAGATACTAGTCCCTCAGGCAGCCTACAGACAAGCCAGAATGTGGTAAAAATATTTCTACTCTGGTTTTTCCAGCCCAAGGGAGGGAACTAGGAATTGGGCCACTTCCTCCCAATCACCCCACACCACACTCAGAAGGGGATGGGGTTAAGAGCAAATAAAAACATCACAAAGTATCCTACAATTTTGAATGTGGTTTTTATCTGATTAGGTGTTACCTTGGTTGCTATAGATTTTTTACTATTTTCCAAAGATCCTATAAAGTTATTTTAGTCAGTCTCTGGTTATTTATTTGATATTTCAAATAATGAGGGCCTGGAGCTTCATATTATGTCATTTTATAGATGTCTATTTATTTTTGACCCCTCTAAGCTTCCTCCCATCTTTAGAAAAAGTGCTCATTTTTTCTGCTCTGACAGTATGTTAACAGTAGGTCCAGTCATGTTCTTTATTTTTATATAACGTTATAATCTGACTATAGTTTATTGTAACAGGTATTTGGATCTACAATGATTACAAACTCAGATTATTGAAAGGACTCACACAGGACTATAATAAATGTAAAGTAATAGTATAATAGGAAAGAAAAAATAAATAAAAGAAAAACACAGGCAAGCTTTGAAGGTCCAATTAACTCCTAGATGCAATTTCCCTGGACCTTTCTTAGTCTTGTAGAATGAATTTCACCTCAGGATTATGAACTACTGAAATTTTCATTTCAGAAGAACTCAGAAAAATTTTCATAGGAGTCCTTTATGCTCCACAGGTCACCCAGTCAAATAATGCTGTTTAACCATTTGAACCAAGTATAAACTTTTATCTACTCATCCCTAAGTAATGCAAATGAGCTGGTCCTGCTTGACAGCAGGAGAATTTTGAACTTTAAATAGATTATATAAATTATGACCTAGTTCACTCTATGTACCATGGCCAGGAGTTAGTTCAGATTTCCAGATATTTTTGGAATAAGCATAGTACTCTATCTTACGTAAGACTTGAAAAAAAGCAGGCTAATTAATTACTCTATCTCATCCCCAGAAATTTGAATTGCAAATAACAGGTTGGTATATATATAACTGGGATCGTGTTACAGCCATTGAGTCTAGAGAAGAGAAATATATTTTACAGAAAGAAAAATAAAATGACATGAGGGAAGTACACATGGGAAATGGAAAGACATATTCTTTCACTGTATTCTTATTAGATCTCAAGCATATTCTGGGAGAAGGGATTTCAACCTTGATAATCATCTGCCTCTCATACTCTTCCTGGTCAAAGAAATACTGCACAATGACCAAGACAATAACTAGGATAGCCTAGGACTTAGTTGCAGTTCATCTATTGCTTCACTTTTTGCTAATGATATCCCATCTTTTCAAGCTGATGTGACTCAGATCACAAAAATATAGTTGAAAAAAACCTTAAGAAACTTGTACAAATTGTATATTTGAAATAGATGATTGTTTAATTTGCTATATACAGGTTAAAATTTGACTATTGGACTACTTTAACTTACTGATTTTTAACTTATTCTTTAGAGTAGGGTAAGTTTATGGGAATATAAAATAAATTTATACATGAGTGCTCCATGGTTTGTGGAATCCAAGAGGACAGACCCAGACCACTCAACTGGTAGAACAGTCAGGCTTCTCTAATGATTTAATATTTTCTACTTCCTAATAGTTTTATCATCAATAAAGTACATACTATTTCAGAATTGCCCAGTAGTTACTGATTAAGGGCTCAGAGATATCCATAAGAAAGTTGATAGGCCTCATAATTATTCTAAACAATAAAAGAAATAATAAAGCTAAATAAATTTGTATTATTTGAACTCAAGAGCTAAAATAACCAAATTGAAATAGTGTATCAAGAATGCATCGGACTTCTCAGAAAAAGAGCTCTATTTAACTACTATGAATCAAATGACTCAAATGAATCATTATCTTCTCAAAGGACATTGATAGTCCTGATTTTTTCCATTAATTGTTGTACTGAGAACATTTTTCTTGAAGAGTTACCTGATGTCATTTCTTTGTAATAAAACCTTCCATTCCATTTAACAGTACATTGATAAACATCTAAAATAATTAATAAATGTTCGTAAAATACCCCAAAGAAGATATTCATTAAGAACAGAATTTAATTTATATAAAAGAAATCCATTAAATGACTTATTATTTACCATATATCTTAAAGTATTCATTAGAATCCATTTTCTTACCTTTGGTATTTGTTCCACCTCATAGACACAATCTTTTTGAAAATTACCATTTTGAGTACTTCTTTATAATCTGTATTTTATTAAATGTTAATGTAATTGCAAAAGGAAATGAACCAAAACAAATTGTTCACAGAAAATGAGACACATTTGAAGTTTTGTGGACACATTTCACTGAATTTTAAAGAAAGATGAAAACATGCAACTTTTTATGTTGTCACAAAATCAGAAGACAAGATATGTATATCTTCCATTGTTAAAGGTTTTATTATACATTGGCGTTCCTGTTTAGAAATTACATAATAACAGAAGGAAGTAAATTCATCAAAAAGTCATGTCTCTTTCACAAAGATTGTCATAGGCACAGGTTGAGGGAAAGTAAGTATATATTGTATTATTCAAAGAATCACGGCAATTATATTAAATAAATATGTGTTACTTAAGACTAGAAGGGATATAACCAAAAAATTATCCAACTTGAAAAGGGTAGAAACGAATACCCCTGTTTAGAATATTCTACTTTCATACAGACTACCAAACTTAACTGGAACTAGAATGTGTAGCCCTATATCTCTGTAGAAAGTGTACTCTCACTTTAGATTTACTATATAACACTGGAACACATGTTATTTTGAGTTTTCAAATACGCAGATAAAATACTTTTATTTTTTGCTGTTAAAATACTTTTTTTTCCTTAAGTCACAAATTAAGATACAATTTTTACTCAAACTCTGAAAGAATAAAGACAGCTCACAGTTTTAAACATTAAAGGGGTACATAAAAATTTAAACAAATATATAAAAATTAAATTATCTTTTATAAGTCTCTGAAGTGGATATTCCTACCCATGTGTTCAATAAAATAAGATAGTTATAGATACATATTTGCATTAAATACAAATCCCTAGAACTCAATAAATGTTATGCCTAACTGTTTTGCTCAGTCTGAGACCCAGAATCTTGATGCTAATGATCAGTTTAGATCTACCTTAACAGAATAATGCATACAACAATATATGAAGTGCGGTTTTTTAATCTTCAAAAAAATTATGAAAAATAAATTGTAAAGCTCAAGTTATTTAGTCTAAATTTGCTATTAGTTCTCCCTCCAAAAACTAATAATGCATAATTACAATGCCTGTGAGCATAGGTCTGGACAAGCCAGGACTTTCATCACTCTGTCCTATATTACTTCAATTACAACATTTACCTATTACTGTGTAACATACTACTGCCAAACTTAATGGCTTAAAACATTAACAGTCATTTATTTTGCTCACAAATCTGCAATTTGTGCAAGATTCAGTATGAGTAGTTTATCTTTGCTCCATGGGACATGGGGGAAACTGATTGGGAACCCTCAGTTTTCAAGATGGTATACTTCCATGGCTGGCAGGCTGATGCCAGCAGTTGGCTGGGATTTCAGCTGGGGCTCTCCATCATAGGCCTTGGTTCCTACAACTTACTATTCCCCAAATCATGGTGGTTACTTATGTTCTAAGACCAAGGGAACCAGATTGTGACAATAAGAAATATATATTTGGTCTCTACCTCCAACTCCTTGCCAGAGCTCCTAAAACCATTATAATTTCCTAAATGATAAGGATGAGAGAAGCATCTTTTATTATAATATTTGGTTTTTATCTGCGGCTCTTTAAATAGTTCCAGAGCAATAAAGGCAAAAGGAGAATCTTCTGTTAATCATAGCAAGCCCCTTTCAACCTCACCTGAGTTTATGTTAATAAGGTAATTTCTGGAAAGTTCTAAGGATGGGAAACTGGTTGACAGAGAAACCAAATATGTGATTAAAGGGTTGGATTTTTCATACCCACTCTCCAGCCTCCAGGGAGGGAAGAAGGACTGGAGGTTAAGTTAATCACCAATGGCCAATAATTTGACCAATCATCCTTATGTAACATGGCCTCCTTTAAAAACCCTAACCAAAGGGTTTCAGAGAGCTGCCTCACTGGTAAACACATGGTGGTTCTGGGTAGGTGACGTTTCAGAGAGAGCACAGAAGCTACCTACCCTTTCCCCATACTTTGCCATACACATCTCTCCCATCTAGCTGTTCCTGACTTGTATCATTTTATGACAAGCTGATGTCTAGTAAGTAAAATGTTTTCCTAAGTTCTGTGAGGTGCTCTAGCAAATGACTGAAAACTGAGGAATTGTGTCATAGGAATGAGAGCGTTTGTAGCTTGTAAGTCAGAAGCACAGGTAACAACCTGGACTTGTGACTAGCATCTGAAGTGGTGGTGGTGGCCACGGCGGGGGGAGGGGGGGTGCCTCCTGTGGGACTGAGCCCTTAAGCTGTGGGATCTGATGCTATCTCCGGGATGATAGTGTCAGAGTTGAGTTAAACTGTAGGACACCCATCTGGTATGGCAGAATTACTTGGTGTGGGGAAACTCTATGTATATTTGGGGATCAGATGTGTCAGAAATGAAGTATTCAGTGAGATGAGTATTGAGAGTAGAAGAGACACACAGGAGTTTTTCAAAACAGCAGAAAAATTCATAAATGAATAAATGATGAAAGTTATATACAAATTTCATCTGATGCTTCAAATAACTGATCTGTCTAGATAATTTCATGAATTACTTTATCTTTTCATTGGAATCAAAACTTTGGACATTTATTTTCTAAAAAATATGATAATAGACTTAATGATTATTGTAAATTCAGTTAAAAATCTCAACTAAAAAATTGGCAGAAGTGATGTCACCAAGATGGTGGTATGTTATTCCTAACTTCACACCCCCTCACAAAAGAACATCTATTCAAAAACAAGACACCACTGAGAGAATCCTAGAACACAAAAGTGAGACAGAAGCAATTCCTTGCACCAAAGAGACCAAGAGAGTCTTCATTAGAAGGGGAAGAAAAGTGGCTACAACTTGACTACATTGTCCCCCCTTCCTCTGCCCCCAACAGTGTAGCACCACATGGAGAGGTCTACCTCTGGTTTCTCCAGTGGGAAAAGGAAACTCAGGGGGCCTCACCAGCCTCACCAGTATTGGGGGTCTCTTTGTGGGATCCCTCACTCTGACCTCGCACCACAGGGATTGCAGGGGAATATTTGGGGCCCAGCCACTGGGAATCTGAGTGTGATGAATAAGTAGAGGAGGGTTTACAACAACCAGCACACAGATCTTGACAGACCGAGTTCATGCCTGCAGTGCCCAAGTAGTAATCCCAACCAGTGGCTTTGCTCATGTGCAGAACAAAGTTGGTAGTGTACTCTGACCAGGGAATTCTGGTGGGGTACAGATCTGCCTGATTCAGGTCCTCAAATGAGTTTTGTCAGCCCTAGAGCCTGGGTTGCTCATGCCCAGGCAAGGTGCTGAGTCCTAGCCCAACCCACTGTGGAGAGTACCAAAAGAGAATCAAGCTCCAATTACTGACCTTAAAGACACGGGATCTATGAACTGTCAAAGATTTCAGAATAATACTCTTAAGGATGTTTAGTGAACTATAAGAACACACATACAGGTAGGTAATTAAACAAAATTTGGAAAACAACACATGAACAAAAGAAGAAGTTTGACATGGAAATAGCAACCATCAAAAACAAACTGAATCACAGAGTTGAAAAATACACTAACTAAACTGAAGAATTCAATAGAGTTTCAAAAGCAAACTCAACCATAGAGAAGAAAGAATCAGAACCATGGAAAATAGGAATGAAAACTACCATCAGAGGAGCAAAAAGAAAAAAGGAAGGAAGGAAGGAAGGAAGGAAGGAAGGAAGGAAGGAGAGAGAGAGAAAGAAAGAAAGAAAGAGAGAAAGAAAGAGAAGAGAAAAGAAGAGAAGAGAAGAGAAAAAAAAGAAAAAAGAAAAAAGAAAGCTGACAGGATTTGTGGGACACAAGAAAAAAAATTACAATATGTGAATTCTAGAAGAAGAGAAAACGATAGAATATATATTTAAAGTAATAATGGCTGAAAATATCCCAAACTTGGGGAGAGAAATGGACATCCAGAGCCATGAGGCCTAAAGGGCCTAAAATAGGTTAAACCAAATAGGGCTACATGGAGACACATTATAATTAAATTGTCAAAAGTCAAAGACAAAGAAAGAATTTTAAGAGCAGCAAGAGAAAAGACAGAAGTTACATACCACATAAGATTTTGGGCAGATTTCTCAACAGAAACTTTTCAGCCCTAGAGAGAATGGAAAGACATATTCAAAATATTGAAAAGAACTGTCAACCAAGAATTATGTGGCAAAGCTCTCCTTCAGAAATAAAGGAGGAGGAAGGACTTTCCCAAAAAAGCTGAGTGAGTTTGTTAGCACCAGACCTGCCTTTTAAGAAATGCTAAAGAGAGATCTTTGAGTGGATGTAAAAGAACACTGATTAACACCATAAAAACACAAAAAGGTAGGGGCGCCTGGGTGGCTCAGTCAGTGAAGCATCCAACTCTTGATTTTGGCTCAGGTCATGATCTCAGGGTTGTGGGATCAGGCCCCACATCAGGCTCTGGGCTCAACGCAGAGTCCACTTGAGATTCTCTCTCCCTCTCCTTCTGCCTCTAACCCCCCCCCCCACTCTCTTTCTTTCTCTCTCTCTCTTTCTCTCTCTCTCCCTCTCTCTCTCTAATAAATAAATAAATAAATAAATAAATAAAATCTTAAAAAAACACAAAAAGGTAGCATAAATCTCACTGGCAATGGTAAATATATAGTCATAGAATCTGCAGTATGGTAATAGTGGTGAATAACAACTCTAGTTTAAAAGTTAAAAACTAGGGAACATAGCAAAAATAACCATAAATACAATAATCTGTTATTTGTTACACAATATTTTTAAAAAAACATGTAAATTGTAACAGCAATAACTGAAAATGTGGGGGAAGAAGAAGTAAAAGTGTGAAGTATACAAATTTTACTGAAGTTAAGTTTTTATCAGTTTAAAATAGGGTGTTAAAAGTTTAAGATATTTCATGTAAGCATGATGACAACCCCAGGAAAAATCTTATAGTATGTATTTACACCAAAGAACACAATAAAGAAATCAAAATATACTGATGCCAAAAGACATCAAAACACAGAAAAGGACAGCAAGATAGGAAACAAAGAATAATGGATTTACAAAATAACCAACATCAATTAACAAAATGGCAATAGTAAGTTCTTACCCATTAATAATTCCTTTAAAGATAAACAGAATAAATTCTACAATCAAAAGACATAAAATGGCTAAATGGACAATATCCAACAATATCTTCCTAGAAGAAACTTATTATCTTTAAAGACACAAATAGACTGAAAGTGAAGGAATGGAAAAAGACATTTCAAGCACTGGTAATCAAAAAAATGAAAAAGCAGGGAAAGCTTTACTTAGATAAAATAAACTTTAAAGACAAAAAGAGACAAGCTCATCATATGATAATAAACAGGCCAATCCATCAAGAAGATATAATTATTATAAATAATTATGTACCCACCACCATTGTAGCACCTTCATGTATAAAGCAAAAACTAACAGAGCTAAAAGTAGAAATAAACTACAATACAATACTAGTTAGGGACTTTAATATCCCACTGTCAACAATGGATAGGTTATCCAGACAGAGAATCAATAAGGAAACAGTAGATTTGAACAACACAAGAAACCAAATGGACCCAACAGACATACACAGAACATCCTATCCAACAAAAGCAGAATACATAATCTTCTCAAGCATGCAAACCATATATTAGTCCACAAAACAAGTCTTACCAAATTCAAGAAGATTGAAATCATACCAAGAGTTATCTCTGCCCAAAAAGCATGAAACTAAAAACCAGTAACAAAAGAAAAATTGAAAAATTTACAAACACTTGGAAATTAAACAACACTCTCCTGAGCAACCAATAGATCCAAATAAATAAATAAATAAATAAAGGGAAAATAAAGAAGTTTCTTGAGCCACAAGAAAATGGAAATATACCAGAATTTATGGGTTACAGAAAAAAAGAGTTCTAAGTGGGAATTCATAGCAATATATGCCTACACCAAGAAGCAAGAAAGATCTCAAATAAACAACCTAACTCGATGCCTTAAGGAACTGGAAAAGAAAGAGAGAGAGAGAAGAGAAAAGAGAAGAGACGAGATGAATAAACTAGGCCCAAAGTTAGCAGAAAAAAGGAAATACTAAAGATTAGAGCAGAAATAAATAGAGAACAGAAAAACAATAGAAAAGATTAACCAAACTAATAGTTGATTCTTTAAAAAGGTAAACAATGGACAAACCTTTAGCTATACTAACCAAGTAACAAAAAGAGGGGACCAAAATCAACAAAATTACAAATGAAAAAAGAAACATTACATATGATACAACAGAAATACAAATAAGAGGCTACCAAGAACAACTATATGCCAATGAACTGGGCAACCTAGACGAAATGGAAAAATTCTTAGAAACATACAATTTACCGAGACTGAATCAGGAAGAAATAGAAAATCTTAATAGACCAATTGCTAGTAACGAATAGTAATCAAAAATCTCTCAACCAACAAAGCCCAGGACCAGAGTGCTTCACTGGTAAATATTACCAAACATTTAAAAAATTAACACCAGTCTTTTTTTTCTTTTAATTTTATTATGTTATGTTAGTCACCATACAATACATCATAAGTTTTTGATGTGGTGATCCACGATCCATTGTTTTCGTATAATACCCAGTGCTCCATGCAGTATGTGCCCTCCTTAATACCCATCACCAGCCTAACCCATCCCCCCACCCCCCTCCCATCTAAAACCCTGTTTGTTTCTCAGAGTCCATAGTCTCATGGTTCATCTCTCCCTCCGATTCCCCCCTTCCTAAACTGTTCCCAAAAACGAAAGAGAAGCAAATACTCCCAAACTCATTTTATAAGGCAAGGATTATTCTAATAACAAAGCCAGATAAAGATACTACTAGAAAATAAAACCATTAGCCAATAACCTTGATGAATACAGATGCAAAAATTCTCAACAAAATACTAGTAAACTGAATTCAGCAGCACATTAAAAGGTTCATTCACCATGATCAAGTGGGATTTATCTTTGAGATGCAAGGATAGTTCAGATTACACAAATCAATCAATGTGAAACATCATATGGATAGAATAAAATTTAAAAATCATATGATCATCTTAATAGATGCAGAAAAAAGCATTCAACAAAATTCAACACCCATTCATAATAAAAATTGTTAACAAGTTAGGCATAGAAAGAACATATCTCAACATAATAAAGGCCACATATAACAAGCCCATAGCTAACATTATATTCAGTGGTAAAGGATAAAAGCTTTTCCTCTAAGATCATGAACAAGACAAGGGTACCCACTCTCATGACTCCTATTCAACATAGTACTGGAAGTTGTAGCTAGAACAGTCAAAAAAAGAGATAAAAGGCAACAGAATTGAAAAGGAAGAAGTAAAACTGTCTCTATTTGTAGATGACATGATTTGATATACAGAAAATCCTAAAGACAAAAAAAATCTTATAACTATTTAATGAATTCAGTAAAGTGGCAGAATACAAAATTAACATACAAAATTCAGTAGCATTTCTATACACTAACAAATTTCTAGAAATAAAGGGAAAGAAAGAAAGAGAGAAAGAGAGAGAGAAAGAAAGAAAGAAAGAGGGAGGGAGGGAGGGAGATGATCTCATTTACAATGACATCAAAAACATTAAAATGCTTAGGAATAAATTTACCCAAGAAGGTGAAAGATCTCTACTCTGAGAACTACTAAACATTGATGAAAGAATTCAAAGAAGACAAAAATAAATGGAAAGGTATCCTGTGTTTTTGGATTAAAAAAATAATACTGTTAAAATGTAAATATTACCGGGGCGCCTGGGTGGCTCAGTCGTTAAGCGTCTGCCTTCGGCTCAGGTCATGGTCCCAGGGTCCTGGGATCGAGCCCCACATCGGGCTCCCCGCTCAGCGGGAAGCCTGCTTCTCTCTCTCCCACTCCCCCTGATTGTGTTCCCTCTCTCGCTGTGTCTCTATCAAATAAATAAATAAAATCTTAAAAAAAAAAAAAATGTAAATATTACCAAAAGTCATATATAAATTCAGTGCAGTCCCTATCAAGATTCCAACAGCCTTTTTTATAGAATTTTTAAGTCCTAAAATTGGGGCGCCTAGGGGGCTCGGTCAGTTAAGCATCTGCTTTTGGCTCAGGTCATGATCTCAGGGTCCTAGAATCGGGCCCCGCATCGGGCTCCCTGTTCAGTGGAGGGCCTGCTTCTACTTCTTTCTCCCTCTGCCTCTCCCCCCACTCATGCTCTCTCCCTCGCTCTATCTCAAATAAATAAATAAAATCTTCAAAAAAATAAAGTCCTAAAATTTATATAGAAACACAAAGACCTTGAACAGACAAAGAAATCCTACGAACAAAGCAGGAGGCATCACACTTCCTAATTTCAGACTATAGTATAAAGCTATAATAATTAAAACAGTATGTACTGATATAAAAACAGATAAATAGACCAATGTAACAGAATTGAGAGCCCAGAAATAAACCCATTAGCACTAAATTTATATTTGACAAGGAGCCAAGAGTACTAAGCACGAGAATAATCTGTTCAATAAATGGTGCTGTGGAATTGGATATTCACATGTAAAAGAATGAAACCAGACCACTATCTTACACACTGAAATTTAACTCAAAAGGGATTAAAGACTTAAATGTAAGACTCGGAACCATGAAACTCTTACAATAAAACACAGAAACAAAGCTCCTTGACATGGGTCTTCATAATGATTTTTTTTTTTTAAATCACACCTAAAGCACAATCAACAAAATAAAAAAGTAGGACTACATGAAACTAAAAATCTTCTGCACAGCAAAAGAAACCATCAATAAAGTGAAAACACATCCTATGGAATAGAAAAAAATATATATTTTCAAACCACATCTGATAAAGGGTTAATATCCAAAATATATAAAGAACTCATACAACTCAATAGCAAAAATATAAATAATCCAATTAAAAATTGGGCAAATGACCTGAACAGACCTTTCTCTAAAGAAGACATACCAATAGCCAACAGGTACATGAAAAGATGCTCAATATCAATAGTCATTAGTGAAATGCAATTTAAGAGGTATCACCTCATGTCTGTTAGAATGGCCATCAACAAAAAGTCAAGAGATAACAAATGCTGGTGACGATGTGGAGAAAAGGAAACCTTTATGCACTGTTGGTAGGATTGTAAATTGGTTCAGCCATATGGAAAACAGTATGGAGGTTCCTCCAAAAATTAAAACTAGAACCTACCATATAATCTATCAATTCCACTTCTGGGAATATATTCAAAGGAAACAAAAATACAAACTTGAAAAGCTATCCGCATCCTCATGTTCATTGCAACATTATTCCCAATAGCCAAGATAGGGAAATATCCCAAATATCCATTGATGGATCAATGGATAAGAAAGTTGTGATATATATATGCAATGGCATATTATCAGTCATAAAAAATAAGGAAATAAGGAAATCTACCATTTGAAACAACATAAATGGACCTTAAGGCATTACGCTAAGTGAAATAGACAGAGAAAGACAAATACTGTATGATCTCACTTATATGTGGAATAAAAAAGAAAAAAAACACCAAACTCAGAAAAAGGTCGTATCTGTGTTTACCAGAGGTGGGTGGCTGGGTAAGGGGGGAACTGGAGGAAAGCAGTCAAAAGATATAAACTTCCAGGTACATGATAAATAAGTACTAGGGATGTAATGTACAACATAACTACAGTTAACACTGCTATATGATATAGAGAGACGCCGTTAAGAGAGTAGATCCTATTAGTTCTCATCACAAGGGGAAATTTTTTTTCTTTGTATTTTATCTTTAGAAGACAATGAATATTAACTAAACCTATTGTGGTAATCATTTCATAATATGTGTAAATCAAAGCATCAGGCTGTATGCCTTAAACATATACAGTGATATATGTAAATTATTTCTCAATAAAACTGGAAAAAATTACTAAAATAAATATTCTTTAAAGTCTGGTAAAGATAATAGATAGATGATAGATGATAGATACAGATAGGTAGATAGATGATAGATGACAGATAGATACTGGATAGATAGACAATGGTTATATCTATCTCAATATCTGTATCTATCTTTCTGTCTATATATTCTTATAACAATCATAGAGTTTCCATTTAATCTTTCAACTTCTCCTTTCAATGTACTTTCTCCCCTTGGAATCCTATTTTCTGCACATATCAAATTACTGATATGTCCTGAATGCACCATGTTATTTTTCTAAGTACTTTTGCAGAGAGGCTACATGTACCTAAAACACCTTTTATTTTCCTCTTCTACTCACATTCAGCTGGCTCATTCTTGACTCCTACTGTGCTTAACTATAAAAGAATAATGAGGGGCACCTGGGTGGCTCAGTCCTTAAGCATCTGCCTTCAGCTCAGGTCATGTTGCCGGGGTCCTGGGATCGAGCCCCATATCGGGCTCCAGCCCCATATCGGGCTCCCTGCTCCTCGGGAAGTCTGCTTCTCCCTCTCCCAATCCCCCTGCTTGTGTTCCCTCTCTCACTGTGTCTTTCTGTCAAATAAATAAATAAAATCTTTAAAAAAAAAATAAAAACTAAAAGAATAATGAATAAATTCTTCTATACTCTATTTTCCAATTCACTTTTACAATTTATTTTGGTATCAGTGCTCACTCATATTTGGATTATCCATGGAAATACCTCATATAAATTATTTTTAAGACCACATAAATATAACATAAAATAAATGGGAGTATAGAAACATTTATTTAATCAAAGTAATAATTCAAAATAAATAGTTCAGATTTGAAAATGAATATTTTGCCTACTTTATTCAATTTGCTAGCCTGAACCATCATTTTGTTCAAGGATTAAAAGCCATTAGCATTTTTCCAAGTCTCATTAAAAATAATCTTTATGAAGCACATTTTAACATTTATTTCAAATTAAACCTGAAAACTGTAATTAGCAGAAATGCAGGGACAAGAGACTCATTTTCATCATGCATCATTTATAGAAAATTTTACTTATGAAACAAAACAAAAATAAACATAAAAACAAGCAAACAAAATAATCTGTTATCAGATTGACTCAAACAACCTCAGGAAGTTTCACAATCTTGGAAGTTTACTAAAATACTAGAGCTTTCCCATAATATTCACTCTATCAATACATTCAATTTTCCTCCTAAAAATAGAAGTAATTCTCAAAATATAATATACATTTGAAATTAAATTTTAACACTCACAAAATGCCAAAGAAGAAAAAAATACCTTTTAAAAAGTCATTATGAAACCCACTTTGCTTAAGAAGAAATTATTTCTAAGGTTATAGATTCATTTTTACCTATAGACAAGTGATAAGCCTGATTATGACTGTTAAATGATGTTAAATCAATAAAAAGAATTTTCCCTGGACACTTTGCTGGATATATTGGCTTTTAATCAAATGCCATCTTCTCAACTGGTTCTACTCAAACCACCCTCTCCCTGGAAGAGGCTAATTATTCTTAGCCTGTTCTACTTTACCCATAGCACTTTAGTTTTCTAATATCCTATGAAATCTATTTACTTGTAAATAGGCTAGTATATAGCCTCAAAAAGGCAAGGAGGTTGTCTATTTTATTCTCTAATGTAGCTAAGAACCAAGAACACCTGCCTTTAATAGCTGTCCTGAGTAAAATTAGGGCAAGTCAATCATATTAAAAAATAAAATAGCAAAAGGGATTTTCTCTTGGTTGAAATACAATAAAACAAGCAAACAGAATTGTATTGGCCCTGGATCATGTCAGAATCTAAACTTCTCTGTCATTAGGACATGCCATCACCACCCATTATTCTATATCATCTCAACACAGTCACAGAAGCAAATGTGTCTATTATGTCCTGGTTTCTGCACTTAAGAGTACCATGGATATTTACTATCTCAGATAACTAGGTCATTTCATTTTTGTTTTATTTTGTTTCGTTTCATTTCATTTTATTTTGTTTCATTTCATTTCATTTTATTTTATTTTCATTTTTTATTTTGAATTCTAAAAGTTAAATAGTATGACTTCTTCAAATTAAATGAAATTTTTATCCAGAAAATCTGAAAATAGTTTATCTTCTCTTTTTCTTGTTGAAGGTATTTTTGATTTATTAGCCTTAAAACAGTTGTGAAGCAAGAAAATTGCAATTATTGAAGAAGAACAGAACTTATTTGTTCTTCTTGATATGATGGACAGAAAAATGAATCTTATAAAAATCAAAATGAAAAATGCATAATTACTAACTTATCGATGCTTTTCATGCTAATAATTACAAGCCTGAAAGAACATCAGTCCTTTATAAACGGAATAACCCTATTATTTACACATCAAGATTTGTTTGACACTGAACAAAAACAGTGTTGTTGATGCCTATGCTTAATCTGTAATAAATATGCCACTCATGTTTCACTATTGGAAAAAAAGCAAAATATGCTTGTGTTTGTTGGCTGGTACATTTTCTTTTTTTCTGAGAATTTTCTAAACATTTTATAATCTTATTATTAACTAATTCTGAGCATACTACTTTGAATCAAGACACTAGCTCTTTCATCATAAGCCAAGGTGAGATTTATACCACTGAGATAAATATTTCCTAATACTACTTCATGAAAATATGAAAAATAAAGCTGGGCTTTAGTATAGCTCATAATGTTGCAAGTCGCGATAAAATAAAGTTCATCATTAAACTTGACATTTCTTTTCTCCCATATGGAATATAATTAAAGTAAGATACTTTTGCTGCTATATTCTACTGTTAATAAAACAGTGGCAGGGATGCAAGTGACCCATTGGCTCAGCACATGGACTTCCACTCACCAGTGCTGACCTGGCTACAGCCACTGCTGAGTGCCTAATATACCAGCAGCAGAGACTGATACTAAGTCCTTTCCCCAGGGCTAACACTGGTGCTTTTCCCCAGGGCTGATCAGCCAGCTACCTGGTGGCAAGCTAATTACACTATGTAGTTTCCATCATGGAAGTGTTTTTTTGTTTTGTTTCGTTTTGTTTCTTCCTGGAATAGACACTTACTCTGGGAGTATATTTGACTTCTCTACACACAAAGCATCGGCCAAAACTACCATCTGTGGACTACAGAGTGCCTTCCATGCTGTCATGGTATTCCACATAGCATGGCTTCTGATCAACAAGCTCACTTCACAGCAAAATAATTGCAGCAGTAAGCCCAAGCTCCTGAAATTCACAGGTCTTATCATGTTCCCACCATTCTGAAGCAGATTTGGAACGAGATTCTCCAGGAGGCAGTAAATGCTCTGAAGCAGCATCCAATATATGGTGCTCTTCCTCCCACAGCCAGGATTCACAGGTCAAGGAATCAAGGGATGGAAATGGAAGTGGCATCCCTCACCATACCACAAGTGACCCACTAGCAAAACTGTTGCTTCCCATTACTATGACTTTATGCACTGCTATCCTAGAGGTCTTAGTTCCAAAGGGAGGAATGCTTCCACCAGGAAACACAACAATAATTCCATGAATAGGAAGTTAAGACTACCACCCAGCCATTTTGGGCACCTCATGCCTCTGAATCAATAAGCAAAGAAACAAGTTACTATTGATCCTGATTCCCAAGGAGAAATTGGATTTCTACTCCGCAATGGAGGTAACGAAAACTACATCTGGAATCATTTAGAACACCATGACCTATAATTAAAGGCAACAGAAAACTATTACAACCCAATTCAGGCAGGACTACTAAGGGCCCAGACATAACACACACACACACACACACACACACACACACACACACACACACACA
>NW_022589710.1:15773557-15798770 GCF_004348235.1 Phoca vitulina | reverse complement strand
ACACACACACACACACACACACACACACACACACACACACACACACACACACACACACACACACACCTAGTGGTTCTGTTTGTTAGAGAATCCTAACTAGTACAAGAGGTTATCTCTATTTTATGGATAAAGAAAGCAGTAGATGAGAATGAGTTGACTGATCTGCTTCCAATGACCTGTTCAGCCTCATCTCCAGACTACCCCCAAATAAGTTCCCACCCCCAAAAGCTACATTTCTTCATGTCTCTGCAATTTTATCTGTTCTGGTTACCATTCACTGCAATGTTATTCTACCAGTACTCTGAAAACCTAATTCTTGCCCTTTAATGTTCAGATCAAGCAGCAGCCCCAGCATCACTCCTTGGCCTCTTCCCCTCTAGTTGAGTGTGGGTTATTTGCTGTTCTTACAGATACTTTGAGAACAGTGCCCTGTCCAGTATCAAAATAAATTCTAATTACTTGTTTTATCACTGGTCTCCTTTAGTGAGTTGTGATCTCATTTAAATTGGCAAAATATTTTATTTCCTTAGTATTTTCAGTGCATATGTTATTGTACTATATTAGTACTCACTTTTATGAATGTTGAATGAAAATAAGCTTAGAAAATGATTACACTCATTACATAGCTCTCTATCCTAATTATAATGATGATAGTATGATACTCCTACATTCTTGTTTTTAATGGGCTTGGCCTTCTAGCTATCTGTGTGCTCTTTTTTTTCTATTATTAGTTACATATCACTAGGTTTTACTCTAGGGTAAGAAAGCATCTATTTTACACCTAAGTTATCTTGTCTCCAAACCCTGCCGTTATGGCTGAACCTGAATTAGACAATTCATATTTTTCAGAGTCAAGCAGGCAAAAAGTCCAAAGTAACTAGTGAATAGATAAATGTTAACAATGCTTAATCACATCTCTGATGTAGGCAGAAATAAAATTGTCTAAATTATCTGAATTAAATCCCAGGTACCCACGAAGATGGCTCTGCTCCAGTATTGGCTTGGATTTTATGAAACTGTTGAAGAGTATTGTTTAATAAATATTCTCTGTTAATTGGCCACCTGGTCAGGTCAATTTGCTCTGTTGTAAAAATCATCCTGTTCCCATATGGCCTTCCTGTTGTGAAAGCATTAAACTTCCTTAAAAATGTGTTTCATGTACTCATCATGCTAATATTGAGGGCACTGCTAGAGTAAGTGGTGGTAATGGTGAAAAATCCAGCATTATTTTAAGGAAATAAAAGTCATATAGAAAATAAATCCCTCTTTCCATTTACAACAAAAGAGAATCAAACATAAATTAAACAAACATAAATTAAAAGTAGTATATTTTAGATCAAATTATGTAACAATGATGATAGTGCAGTAGTTAGAATTGTAGACTGTTTGGGGGGCTTTCAGACATAGGTAAACAAAGTTCCTTGGTTAGAAAGGTAAAGAGCAGAAGTCAAGAATCTATCTTTAACCAGGCTGTCCCTAAAAAGTGCAAAAATAAAAACAAGCATGCTCAAGTCAATTGTTATAGAAATATACCAGTTATGCTTTGTTCTTTTTTTTTTAAGATTGTATTTATTTATTTGACAGAGAGAGAGAACAAGCAGGGGGAGCAGCAGGCAGAGGAAGAGGAAGAAGCAGACTCCCCACTGAGTGAGGAGCCCAACGTGTGGCTCGATCCTAGGACCCTGGGATCATGACCTGGACTGGCCACCCAGGCACCCCTATACCAGCTATGCTTTGAAGAACATTATTCCAATACTTCTGGTGGCAGATTAATACACGACAGTCCTACTAAGTTTCAGAAGTCAAATCAGCAGCTGGGGAAAGTTTACCAAAATTTTCACTAAAGGATACCTGCAATTCAAGTAAGCTGTACTACTTAAAAAAAAAAAAAAAAAATTATTTATTTACTTGGGAGAGAGAGAGGGAGAGACAGAGAGCACGGGGAGGGACTGCGGGAGAGAATCTTCCACCAGACTCCCTGCTGAGTACAGAGCCCAAGACAGGGCTCAATAGCACTACCATGAGATCATGACCTGAGCCGAAACCAAGAGCTGGAAGCTTAACTGACTGAGCCACCCAGGTGACCCTAAACTGTACTTTCTATCTTTAGCTTACATAGCAGTAGGGATCATCCCTCAATTCCATTAATTTACTGGAATCCTCTAGATGAGATAAAAGAACTAAATTACTCTCTTCTCCCTTCCTTCACAACCAGGACTCCAGGTGCTGAAAAATTATGACCAATGGCATGTATTAAGAAATTACCTCCATAACTGGAAACCTATATTTCCTACTGCCCTTCACTCATTTTGCCCACCCCCACCCCCAGTTATGTCATGAATAAGCCACAGGAATAAAAGTTACAGAATAGGGAATATAGTCAATGGCATTGTAATAGTTGAATGGTAACAGATGGTAGCTACACTTGTGGTGAGTATAGCATAAAGTATAAAGTTATTGAATCACTATGTTATACACCTGAAACTAAGGTAACATTGTGTGTCAACCATACTCAAATAAGAAATAAATTGTCTATCCACAGAAGAATGGATAAAGAAGATGTCACACACGTACCCACACAATGGAATATTACTCAGTCATAAAAAAGAATGAAATCTTGCCATTTACAACAACACGGATGGATCTAGAGTGTATGATGCTAAGTGAAATAAGTCAGTCAGAGAAAGACAAATACCATATGGTTTTACTCATGTAGAATTTAAGAAACAAAACAAATAAGCAAAGAAAAAGAGATAAAAGAACAAACAAAAAAACAGACTCTTAAATGTGCAGAACACACTAATGGTTACCAGAGGCAGGTGGATAGGGGGATGGGTGAAATAGGTGAAGGGGATTAAGAGTACATTTATCATGATGAGCACTGAGTAATATATAGAATTGTTGAATCATTATATTATATAATATATATTATATATTATGTATTTGGCTATAACACTGTATATTAATTATATTTGAATAAAAAAATTACATCCAAATTAACCATTATTTTGAAATTATCAATATTTCCTATTTAAGCAATAACACAGATTTTCATAATATTATGAAATTATAAAACTACCTGTTGGCATTATACTAATAATGAATATGAAGTGAGTTTCCACAAATTACTTGTACATTGTTACTGACTTGGTTAAATTTGACTGCCACTTGCCTCTTTAGCCTCAACTCTAACAATTGTCCTGAGCACAATGAACCACTGCAATTTTTGCCAAGAAGTGTTCTGTTCTGCCTCAGTTTTTATATATGTTCTATCTGTAAAGAAAACTCTGATTGGTCTTTTAGATTGGGCTCAGGCATTGCATTTCCTAGGAACAAAATCCTATCTCAATTCCTAACTCAACCTGAGTTAACAATTCTTCTTAGGTACTTCCCTGGGACCCAGTGTTTCCCTTATCAGAGATCTGTCATAAAAGTTTTTGTATGGCTCTTTTAACTTTGCTCCATTCTCCCACAATAAGCTTCTTGAAGGCAAGGAACAATATTACATCATACTTTATATTGACTACAATAAACATAGTCTAAATGCAGTCTATGAATAAAGATCCAGTTTCTGTGCTATTATAACTACCTAAAGTTGGATTCTGGAAATTGTTTTCATAGCATTGTAATAATACCCTAAAAATTAATGTAATGTCATCATTGGTTAAAGAGAACTCATTATGAGATATTGGGGTTCTCAATACTTACCTTATTTAATTTCAATCTAGTGTGTTATATTAGAATTCAGTTATGAAATTTATGTGATTACCATCTATTTTTTTAATATTAAAAGCAGGTAAGCATTAACCCAACTATAGCTTTCACAGATTACTAACATTCCAAATGTTTCAAATCTTAACTCATTGTTTTAGATGTCAAGAGTCATCCAATTCCTGTGAAAGATTTACCAAGGACCTAGGAATTACAGGTAAATCTGATGCAGCTATGTGATAAATGCTCTTAATCTCATTCTCATGACTAAAGAACCTCAAACTACTTTTTAAAGCTCCCTATAAGGAAAAGTGGGAATAAAATGGACATAATATTTTAAAAATAAAAATTTCATTTCCATTTCACCAAACAGCAGTATTTCACCTAGCTAAAGCTATGATTTTAATCTTCTTGTAAATTTGACCATTTTCATTGAAAGATCAATAAACATAGGTAATCCATAGACAATACCATGGAAATAGCTGAATTTAAATAAACCAAAAATAAATATATTTATTCTTATAAATAAATATTTTTTAGAGTCCCATGGGCAAGTATGCAAATATAAGTTTGACTCTAGTTTAAATTATATATTCTTTCAAAGCCTATATAACTCCCATGCCTTGCAAAGGGAATCAGGCTTGAGTTACCCTGTGGGTTATATGAAAAATTTTTAAATGTTTGATTTAAAAAAAAAATTCACAAAAAATAGACTCAAACTGCTTTAGACTAACATTTTTATCTTAGAATATTTTTAGATTGATAGAAAAGTTGAGGAGAGAGTACAGAGTTCCCATATACTCCCTACGCAGTTTGCCCATCGTTAACATCTTACGTTAGTATGGGATATTTGTCACAACCAAAGGATCAATACTGATATATTATTATTAAGTAAAAATCCATAATTTATTCATATTTCCTTATTTTTACTAATGTCTATTTTCTATTAAAGTATCCCATCCAGGATATTATGTTAATTTTATTTGTCAAACCTCCAGAAACTCCTCTTGACTGTGACAATTTCCCAGACTATTCTTGTTTTTGATGACCTTGACAGTTTTAAGGAGTATTGGTCAAAATACTTTATAGATTGTCCCTCAATTGGGTTTTGCTGACTATCTTTTCTCATGATTTGACTGGGGTTACATTTTTGAGGGAGGAAGACCACAGAGATAAGATGTTATTTTCATCATATCAACGGAACATTCTAGCAATGTGATTCATCACTGTTCATGTTGACCTTGATCACCTGGCTACGGTAGTGTTTAACAGGTTTTCCCACTGTAAAGTTAATCTTTTCTTCCCCCTTTCCATACTGTACTCTTTGGAAGCAAGTCACTAAGCACAGCCCAAATTTAAGGGTTGTGGAATCATGTTCCACCTCTTTGTGGATGGAGTTTCTACATAAAATAATTGGAATTAAACTGAATAAAAATATTAGTCTGTTCCCTTCAATTATTTATTCAATCATTTATTTATATTAGTATAGACTCATGGGTATTTGTCCTATATTTTGAGTTATAATCTAATACAACTTAATTTTGGGAGGAAGATTTACTAGGAAAATGAGTCTAGTTCATTTTTGCCTAAGTAAGTTTTTAAATTATTCCTTAGCCAAGGATTATTTCTAATGAAGCAATTTTTGAATCAGAATTTTGTTTGGAGAATCCTATATACTAATAAATAATGCTGTCCATCAGCCCTGAGAAATCTTACTCGCTTTCTTTTCTAAGGAGCCTCTCAAATAAACAATTTTGTTCAAATTAAACATTTCTCACAAATCACTTTTGTTGACATTACGTCATTTGTAGAGACTGAAACAGTAATTAGGATTGTAAGGAGAGTATACAAGAACATAAGAACCAAGACTTTTCCTAGAAGAGCATAGGATTTAGATTTAGACTAGCCCATGAAAGGTAACAATGGTAACTCTAAAGCAATACTTGTATACTTTACATCTTGGTCTTCCAATCTGATGGGCAGGCCACCTCTGAACACAGACCTGACAATTGCACCCCTGCAACAAATGGAAAACTAGAGAGGACATTCTCACTGGTCTCAGGACAAAAATTTAAGGTGTAAGGATAAACTCATCCAGTTTTATTGTTGACCCACAGCAAAGTTTGTTCAAATAAATGCATGTTTGGTAAGAACCACAAATTCACTAGTCTTATAAGGCTAGTTCCAATAATAGGCTTATAAGGCCTACACCTAGTTTTCATTTGAGATTCAACCTGTGATTCTCCTTCTTATTATAAGCAACTCTTGTTAGGCATCATGATACAAAAATAGAAGCACAAAAGAACAAAAAAGGATGACAAAAAAAATTGCCTGTTTCTACCATGGAAACTAATAAAACCTGAGTACCAAACTGAGAATAAATAGCTGAGGAATTCAATGCAAAGAGAGTAGAGTTTTGACCTGGTGCTGACTTAGCACTAAGGCAGGATCTCCACAGGCCATGAGCAACAAGGCATAAGAGGCCTCTGAATATCATACCTGGTCGAAGACTGGAAACCACAGCAATGGGCAATGCAAACTCCACAGAACCTCCAGGAAAACTGTGAAAATAAACAAAGGACACCAAAATGAGAATAAACAGAGGCAATTTATCCAGAGTTTGCTATTATCAAGGGAGTCAGCTACCATGAATTAGATTTGGCAGAAACTCAAAGGCTGGCAGAGGAGTGGGAAAGCTTGAGAGAGGTGGAGTTGGAGGGCGGGGGGGAGAGAGAGAGAAACACAGAAAGAGAGAGAAAGGTGGGGAGGGAGGGAAAAAGGCTTTAAGTATGTTCTGATTGTAGGCTGCTCATATGGGGAAGCTAAGAGTGGGCTAATTAGAAGTAGGGTATCTTAGGGCATTGATTTTGGAAGTATCTGGCTCTATCTTGTTGGTTCTGTGTTGGAAACAGGGGCAAAGTTGGTAATCACTGAACAAGTCCTGCTCATTCTGGACTAATTGCTATAGAGTTGTAGTCTGGCTTTCTTGGCTGGTTCCTACAGAAGTTACAGATCATATATTGTCATATATAGTCCGACCACTGTCCATTTATATATTCATTTTTTTGATATTTTTGTCAGGTAAACCTCTATCAAATTTAGTCATATTTAAGAATCATTTAACGGGAATAATTTAACTAGAGTAGATTAGCATTTCCACACTACCAAGCATCCCTGTATCAAATCAGCCAAGGTTCTCCAGAGAAACAGAACTAGTAGCCTATATAAAAATACACACACACACACACAGAGATACACACACATATATGTGTAGGATTTCAAGGAATGTGCTTAAACTCAAGGATTGGCTTACAAAACTCGCAAGGCATGCCGGGATCCTGAACTCTTAGACAAGAAGTTCATACTGCACCTTGAGGGAGATTTCTTCTCCCCTCAGGAAAACCTCAGTTTTGCTCATAAGCCTTTTCAACTGATTAGATGAGGCCCATCTATATTTGCAAGAAAAATATCCTTTACTTAAACTCAACTGACTGGAGATGTTTACCACATCTACAAAATACCCTCTCAGCAACACGTATTTGATTGAATAAGTAAGTACTACAGACTAGCAAATTTGACACATAAAACTAAATATAATCCACGACCACAAATATTCTTTCCGTTCGATTCTCCTCTTAAAATGATAGTTTTATCATTTTAAGTAAAATTTTGGGGTTTTTTTTTTGTATATTTCACTTTTGTGAGATTTTTATTATTTCTTTTGAAAATATGATAGGGCTCTTTATAAATTATATATTATAACTGGCTATTATAGTTATACCAGATAGCATTTTTAATGTAATTACATTGAACCAGCTGACTTATTGGAGAAGCAACTTTTCCTAAAAACAGTTATCTGGATACGGAAATGCAGGTGCATCATTTGTTGTATTCTAACATTTTTTATTATACAAAGAAGCACTAAAATTCAAATTCTGACAGATGCACTTAAATATTGTAGTCTTATCCCCACCACCACCAAAACAAAAAGACAAAATCACATATGAGGACTTTTTGTTAAAATTCTGGGAGTCTTTTTCTTTTTGATTGTTTTTCATTGAATTTTCATATATGTAGTGAGATGTAGAATAATGAAGCTAATGGTATTCCAGAAGAGATACATCAAAATTTAGATTACTGGGGACATTTTCCTAAGTTACATAGTACAGAAAGCTGGTGATAAGACCAAAGATAGAGGGACAGACACCATCTCCTGAATATTAACTTCAGCACAGCGTGAAAATGCATACCTGCAGAGCGTTGGAATTTTCCACAAGGCAATGGGACTTCATAGCACTCTACATGAAATTCCATTTCATTGGTTACATTTTAACTCCTGGTAACTTTAACTCCTATTCTCATTTATTGTTCTCTTCTCAGATTTCCCCACATTTTAGTAGAATATGGATAAATGACCCTCATTCAAATTTTGTCACAACAATTTAAAAATAATTCTTAAAAATTGATATATTTTTGGAGAAGAGGAGACACAGTAAAGGCCAAAAGCTTACAGATGGAAAAAATAACTTAAAATTTCATTTTATTTCCATTTTAAGCTACTCAAATTACTGAGAGAACATGCTGAGATATTTATATTGTACTTGGAATATGTACTTACTAAACATTCCCCTAAAAGCAAAACTGAAATTCATTTACTTTATCATTTATTCCTTTCCACAGAGAGACAGTGCTTAAACATAATGTAATTCTAGAGTTACCTAAATCTTAGATAAAATCAGACACTTCTCCCAAATGTAGTAACAAATGGTAAAAAAAAAAAAAAAAATCCCCCAAATTAGAGCTTTATTTTACATTATCACCATTTCTACATGTACTTAATAATACAAAAGTAGGACCAAAGGAAGAAGCAATAGACTCTCCACTATATAGTTTAAGAAAATAGGTTGTGATGGAAAACAACAGGATAAGTATAAAGAATACCACATGTGACAAAAATGTTGTGTGTGGTGTAGAGAAGAGGAGGAAAGGAAGAAGAATGTATGTGGTTATGTACATTTCAAAGACCACAAACAAGGTTCCAGTAAGAAGGGAAATTTAAACTAAACCTGTTGTTTAAATGCTATTCTCCAAGTAAGTGGAATTCTTAGTGTTATTGGAGTATTTAGTTTATGTGGCTCAACCAGTTACTAAGAAAAGAAATAGCGTACTGGAGTCAGTTGAACAGGAATTACAAACAAAACACCTGTGGGAATGATTAACCAATGATTGTTTTCGTCCTACAAAGAGATTTTTTTTTTTTTTAAGATTTTATTTATTTGACAGAAAGAGAGACAGCGAGAGAGGGAAAACAAGCAGGGGGAGCGGGAGAGGGAGAAGCAGGCTTCTTGCCGAGCAGGGAGCCCGATGCGGGGCTCGATCCCAGGATCATGATCCCATGATCCCTGGGATCATGACCTGAGCCAAAGGCAGACGCCTAACAGACTGAGCCACCCAGGCACCCCACAAAGAGATATTCTTTGTAGATATGTTCTCACAGTGTTTTCATGAAGGCCTCAGTTTGCTAAGTTACTTTTTTTTTCAAGACTGAAGCTGTGATTACTGATGTTTCGTGAGTACCTCCTGGTGAGGATGCTGATCTTGGAGGGATGGGCTTATGCCACCCTAAATCTGTCCTCTCAGTTATCCATCTCTTTCTAACCTTTACTCTGACCGAGGAGTCATTCTTTTTTTTTTTTTTTTTTTTTTTTTTTTTTAAGATTTATTTATTTGAAAGAGAGAGAGAGAGGGCATGTGCAGGGGTAGGGGCAGAGGGACAGGGAGAGACTCTCAAGCAGACTCCCCTCTGAGTGCAGAGCTTGAGGTGGGAGGGGTGGCTCAAGGCAGAGCTCCATCTCATGACTCTGAGATCATGACCTGAGCTGAAACCAAGAGTCAGACACTCAACCAACTGAGCCACCAGATGCCCCTGACTCATTCTGGAGAACCTTACCAACCTACAAGATTCTGAAAGCTTTCTGAATTACTAAAGAATAAATACAGGTTTTTAATTAGCGTTGAGTGGTAAATATATTGTGGTCCTTTGATTGCCATAATCATGTAAGACATAGATGGTAAATATTAGCCAGAAAATGTCATCTCTAATATTATTTTACTAAAGTATGATAAAAAAAATTTTCAATTTCAGCTACTTTGCTCTCATTTATCATCAACCCACATTAAAAAGGCACACACAAAAATGATCCATCTCAAATAACAACAATAACAATAAAGAAATAGGGCATGCAAACATGGACTTTTTTTTAAATAACCAGCTTCCAAATGCTGAACTTCCTTTCTTAGACATTTTATTTCTCCCTCCTTTGAAACATATACTTTCTTTTCTTTGCCTAAGATACCTTTTTCTATCCCTCTATATTATTTGTATCCCTCAAATCTGTGCTCATATTCCCAAAGGTTTATAGCCATAGAGTGACAAATCACCTGCATCTTTGCAGACACAGGTTTGTGTATCTATAGGGAACCCCCCACCTGCTGACTGAAAAAGCAAAATCATTAGATTCTATTTTATTAAAATTAAGCTGCTATGGCTCCTGCTGACATAATGTTATAGAATATAGGTAGGTCCTGCTACCGTAGCATAATTAAGTAGCAGACTCTAACAGCGAGACCTCTGACAATATCAATTTAAAATGCTTTTAAATAAACAAATCTGGGGCACCTGGGTGGCTCAGATGGTTAAGCGTCTGCCTTCGGCTCAGGTCATGATCCCAGGGTCCTGGGATCGAGTCCCACATCCAGCTCTTGGCTCAGTGGGGAGGCTGCTTCTCCCTCTCCCTCTGCCTCTCCCACTGCTCATGCTCTCTCTCTCTCTCTGTATCTCTGTGTCTCAAATGAATAAATAAAATCTTTTAAAAAAATAAATAAAAATAAACAAATCTAATATCAAAGATGCATAGCACTTTTCATAAAAGAACCATCAAAACACGTCTGCTGTGTATCTGCAGTGCTACTGGCTCCATTAAAGCAGAGAGAGAGATGGCATGAACTCTAGGTGGCCTGACAAAAGGAATCATGCAGTCACCTGGGTCAGCATGTTTTCTTGTTCTACTGAGGAGAAAACAAAACAAAACAAAAAAAACAAAAGCTAACGTCAAAATAAAAACAGAGACGAAAATTTCTACCATTACAGTTCATGGATTTTGCACTAGGCAAAACAGGTGTACTACTAAAAATTTTAAAAGAATAAAAAAGGTGCTGCGTATCTAATGTTTTTCAAAAAGTATATACATAAATTAAATTTTTTAGGTGTTTCTTAATTGGTAACACCAAAAGTTCCACTTATATTTTGCGTTGGTTCTCTATAAATAATTTACAGGAGAATACATCCATTGCTTAGACATGTGTGGGTTTGAATAACTGAAATTATCTACTAAGAGATTCCATGTGGAATATAAATTCCTAAAGCCTATGTACCAATTTTATATCTGCTTGCTATTCTTGGGATCTGCACTGATGCATTCTGATTCTCTTATAGATTACACATCAATACACTGTGTTAAATATCCCTTACCATATGTGAATAAGAACAAAAATAATTCATATACACACTATAGCATAGTGCCATGTTTGCATACATATTAATCAGTGAATGCTGCTTTATAATATAATCAGTTTGCTGTATATTAAAGAAGCGTACATATCATAAACTATATTGCTAGGGACATTTTTCGATATCTAATAGTAACTAAATGAATTATATTACAACAGTAACAGAATTTATTTACTTGAACCCAACCCTTGTCACGCAGTTTTTCAGTGATTCCAAGTTCACTCCAAGCAATCTATAAATGTTCCTAGAACTGGGTTTTTCTCTTTTAACGATTAGTACCTAGTATATAGCCAGTATCATTCTGATTATTCCATAGAAAACTTCTGGATTAATATGATCTCTTCAAGTCAGTAAAGAAGTTAGGTATGTAAGACAGTGGTATCACCCGGTTAAGTTCAGAAAAACAGGAAAACAGAAATTACACACTTTTTTTGCCAGTGAACGTTATGTAAGGAATTGGTTAAACAGGCGCTGAAGGACTTACTACAGCAGCTCACACCCCCAGAGCAGAGAGAACAAAGGGAAAAGGTTGGGGTTATTAGAACCTAGAGCTTATAGGCTTCTCATATCTCTGAAAAGGAGGTGTTATTTGCCGATATTGATAAATCTGAGGGAGTGAGCTGAGGTTGGTTTGGGGAATATGGGTAAATCAAACTTGGGAACTGAAACCTATTGCCTATATTAAGACAACATTAATGGGAACAGTAAGGGGCAACTTTCTTCTTCCTCCAGCTGCCTTTGGGCCTCCCTCAACTGCCTTCTAGTGGCAGAGCTTAAGTGGGATCCAGCAGGTGGAGGAGAAATGGGGTTTGCAGAATCACAGTCCCAGTGCTACAAGGCAGAATATAGAAGGATGAGTTAAAGCTGACGCGTAACAGCTTAGTAAGCAATACTCTGATAGAGATCCCAGTTCTTATGAGAAGTTCCAGTGTATTCATATTTAGTGTTCATTTTACACTTAAACATGTAGTGATGTGGGTGACAAATTACATAGACACTCTAGAGATAAAGCTGTTTATCCAAATTAAATTAAGTTCTGTGGTAAATAGGTTCCAAAGATAGCCAACTTTAATTTCCCCCCTCCTGTTTGTAACGTGCTGCTTCCCACATGAAGAGTTAGAATCTATATCCCTTTACCTTGAATCTGGCTGATCTTAGTAACTTGCTTGATGAGAAGAATGTGGTAATTCTGGAAGCTCTGAGGTTAGGTCACAGAAAGCTTTGCAGTATCTGCCTGGGTCTCTTGAAATGTTTGCTCTTGAGACACTTCCTCTCAGAACCCTACCACACCACGCTGTGAGATGCCCAACCCACACACAGGACCATGCAGAGGAGCTACAGTGGACAGCACAACTGGAGCCCCAGCGTAGAAGCAGCATCGAGTACCCACAATGCCTTTCGTGCATCCAGCAATTTTAAGCCTTCAGATGATGACAGCCCCAGCTGATATCCAATTACCACCACATGAGAGACACAAATGAGAACTGTTTCAGCTGGGCCACATTAACAAATACAAATATCAAAGGTAATAAACTGTAGTTTTGAGCAACCAAGTTTTGGGGTGTTTAGTTATGAAGCATATATAACTAGGACAGCCTACCTATTTAGTTTTCCAAGAAATTTTACTAGCGAATTTTGGCCCACCAAATAAACATCTCTATCCTCAACCAACTAATGTTGGGCTCATCAATAACCTGGGGTTATCAATAACCTTGGTTTTCCTCACCACAGTTTCCCGTATTTTCCATTTCACTCTCCAAGAGATTATAAACATTTGAAAGGAAGGGATCATGTTCTATTTCACTTCCATATCTCCCACTTGATAACTGATGGTTAACTAGGTGTAATATCATGTTAGTTCCTGCTGCATAACCACTAGACTCAAAATATCATATTCCTGGGTCAGCAGATTGACTTCGATTCAGCTGATCAGGCTGGGATTAACTACACAGCTCTGCATCAGGATGAGTTTCATCTGGACTTATATTCAAACTATGGGTTAAGTTTAGATCTACTCCATATGCTTTTCTTCTGAGGCAAAGGCTGAAGGGCAGCAGCTGCTAGGATCATTCTTTTCTTGTATTTTTATTGTATTTATTATTTCTAAATTTGTAATTTTATTAGTATTTATTATGAGGATTACTTATTTAGATGAACACTGGTTAAATTTAAAGGTAAGCCCTTTAAAGCACTGAAAGCATACCTTGTAAAAAGTAACTGAGCTGGGAAAAAAAGTGCACTCAAGTACTGCATCATTTTTCTTCTAATTTTGTAAGCACCACAGTAAATCCATTGATATATCAATGTATATTCAAGATACATGATTAAAATACTCTGAGTTTAGATATTATGGACATCCGTAGTTGTCCCAAATGAACATTTAGAAACACAGAAAGTATTAACCACACACATGCAGGTGAATATTAAATAGAATAAATCATCGACTCCAAATACTTTGTATTCTCTGCTGTAAATCACTGATTCATGTTTGAATGATGCATTATTTTCATTCAAAGTGAATTGTGGAGTCATGTCTAAGATTTATATGATAATCCATGATAAATACCTACACAGGTAAGGATGTGCCCTGAAGCATGAAAATAACTATGGAAAAGTATTAATTTTATATCTGTTTAGATTTGTACAATTAAGTATTTATAGACTATCTTTGATCAAAAATTGGATTTTTTAGTAAAACTATTACTGAAACACTAGTAGCCTTTTTTTTCTGGCAAACTAAGTATTTCTGGTCTCCATATTTTAATTATTTCATTTATATTATGATCTACAACAGCTAAAAGTAATCTGTAGTGAAAAAAATTAAAAAGTGAGGTTTTATGAGTGTGAAGTATTAACCAGAAAAGCACATGTAGGGACTTCCCCAGCGTGGCCGAAATGATCTATATTGTGATAAAGGTGTGGATTACACACCTGTGTGTCTATGTTAAACTCACTGAATTGTACACTTAACACTAGATATTTGAGATGTTTCTGGTTTGGGTCTATTTTGAATAAAGCTATCATGAATATTTTTGAACATGTCTTGAAATATGTGCATACATTATCTATTGACTATACACTGAGAAGTGAAATTGAGTATTAGTCTCCTAGGACTGCAATAATAGGATGTTACAGACTGGGTGATGTAAACAACAGAAATTTATTTTTTCACAGTTCTGAGGGTTAGAAATCTAAGATCAAGGTGCTGGCCGAGTTGGTTTCTGGTAAGGCCTCTCTCCTTGACCTACAGACACCCACCTTCTTACTGTGTCTTAACACAGCCTTTTCTCTGTGTGTGGGCACTTGTGGTATCTCTTCTGCTTCTTATAAAAACACCAGTCCTATTGAGCTTACCCTAGAGCTCCACCCTTATGACCTCAGATAGCCCTAAATACCTCCTTACATACCCTATCTCCAAACGCAGTTGCCTTTAGGGTTAGGACTTCAACATATGAATTTGGGGGAGACAATTCAGTCTATAACACTGCGGCATGGTATCTGTGTTTTTGTTTTCTGTTTTTTGAGGGTTTTTTTGTTTTTGTTTTTTTTTTTTTACTTTT
Source organism: Phoca vitulina (assembly GCF_004348235.1). Taxonomy (NCBI): domain Eukaryota; kingdom Metazoa; phylum Chordata; class Mammalia; order Carnivora; family Phocidae; genus Phoca; species Phoca vitulina. Next base: position 15,783,929 of record NW_022589710.1, on the reverse strand, counting down.
CCAAATATGCATTTTAACAGCTTTACTGAGTTATAATTGACATACAATTGCACATATTTAATGTATACAACCTGATGAGTTTGGACACATGCATACATTCATGAAATCATCACTGCAGTCAAAATAGACAAGTCCATCACCTCCAAAAGTTTTCTTGGGTCTCTTTGTTCTTGTTGTTGCTTTAAGAACACGTAACATGAGATCTATTTCAATAAATTTTTAAGTGCACAATACAGTATTGTTAACTATAGGCACAAAATTGCACAACAGATCTCTATAACTTATTCATCTTGCATAACTGAAACTTTATACCGATTAAACTCCACATTATTTCCCCTTCCCCCGACTCCTGCCAACCACTCTTCTATTCTCTGCTTCTATGAGTTTGTTTAGATACCTCATATAAGTGGAATCATTTGTCCTTCTGGTTTATATCACTTAACATAGTATCTTCCAGGTTTATCTGTTGTCACATATGACAGAACTTCCTTCTTTTTTAAGGCAGAATAATATTCTGTTGTATGAATATGCCACATATTCTTTATTCATTCATCTGTTGATGGACATGTGGGTTATTTCCCTAGCTTGGCTACTGTGAATAGTGCTGCAATGAACATAGGAGTGCAGAGATCTCTTCGAGATCCTGATTTCAATTATTTTGGATATATACCCCAAAGTGGGATTGCTGTCCAACAATTTTTAATTATATTTTTAATACAATTTTAATGTATTAATAGATTCATTGAGATATAATTCATATGCTATAAATTTCACACTTTAAAAGTACCATCTTCTCATAGATTTGTCCCATACCCTTTGAAGCCATACCTTTTTTGTTTATTTATTACAGTTGGCCTTGTTTTATAATTATATTTATCTGTCACATCTCCTCTACTCATATCCTTACACGACACTTTTATTTTTTTAACTTCTTATGTGAGTACAGTTGACAATGTTACATTAGTTTCAGGTGTACAACATGGTGATTCAACATCTCTATACATTATGCTATGCTCACCACAGCTGTAGCTACCATCTGTCACCATACAATGCTACTGCAATATCATTGCCTATATTCTCTATGCTGTACTTTTTAAATGAGATATCACCTTATACCTGTCAAAATGGATAAAACTGAAAAGACAAAATAACATGTGTTGGCAAGGATGTGGGGAAAAAAGAAACTCTTGCGCACTGTTGGTTGGAATGTCAATTGGTGCAGCCACTGTGGAAAACAGTATCAGTTCCTCAAAAAATTAAAAATAGAAATACCATATGATACAATAATTCCAAAGAAAACAAAACACTAATTCAAAAGATATATGCACTACTATGTTTACTGCAGTATTATTTACAATAGCCAAAATATGGAAGCAAACCAAGTGTCCATCAATAGATGAATGGATAAAGTGTGTGTGTGTCACTTACACACATATATGAATATTACACAGCCATTAGAGATCTTGCCATTTGCAACAACATATGTGGACCTAGAGGGTATTATGCTAAATGAAGTAAGTCAGACTGAGATGACAAATACCATACGGTTTCACTCATATGTGGAATCTAAAAAATAAAGCAAATGAATAAACAAACAAAAAAGCAGAATCAGACCTATAAGTACAGAGAACAAACTGATGGTTACCAGAGGGAAGGGTGTTGCGGGAAAAGCAAAATGGGTGAAGAGGAGTGGGAGATACAGGCTTCCAGTTATTATTGAATAGTGCTTATGTTTTTGGTGAAAAAGGGATATTTACAAATTACTTGGGAGCTTTTTGGATTGAGGTGGGCACAGACTCTTAGATCTGCAGGTCATGGTTTTATGGAAATATAATTTCTGCAGGAACTTATTTTGAAGCTTTTTAGTGTCTTTCCTGTGTTTTAGAATTTAAAATAAAAAAGCAACATATTACACTACTCCTCATAGATCACCACATACATTTGATAGCACTACCATAATAGTTACAACTGTGCCTCAGGGACCACCCCTAGTATACAAAAGAATGTGCCCCACTGTCCAAACTCAAACATATGTTACTGTTCCACAGTTGACCTCGCTTGAAATATATGTATTCAGAAAACAAGACAGAAGATACTGCAATCAGCATTAACTTAGCCAAGTGCAGCAGAGGTTCCAAACCTTTGCTCAACCTTGGCTGCATATCAAAATCACCTGGGGAGTTTTTAAAGTTCCCTAGCCTCATTCTTAACCCCAGACAAATTAAATCAGAATCTCTGCAGGTGAGAACCACACATCAGCATTTTTTTTAAATTCCCAGGTGATTCCTGTGTGCAGCTGAGACTGAAGGCCACTGATGTACAACTTCAAATAACTGCAGTTCACATGAGGATAATTTTATTAAGTCGGATTATTCACTCAACATTATTTTTAGACTCTTGCTATACTACTCCCTTGCATGCAAAGCACAGCTGGTAGTTATATTAATGTAAATATATTTCAAATTAACAACCTATATTCAAAGGATAAATGTCTTATTAATTAATGAATCTTATGTTCTATATAAGAAATGTCCTACTCACAGGTGGTGCCAGAAAGATTAAATACAAGAAAAATCTTGAAATCAAAAAAAATTTTTTTTTAAAGATTTTTTTTTTCTAAATTTATTTATTTGACAGAGAGAGAGATAGTGAGAGAGGGAACACAAGCCGGGGGAGGGGGAGAGGGAGAAGCAGGCCTCCCGCGGAGCAGGGAGCCCGATGCGGGCCTCGATCCCAGGACCCCGGGATCATGACCCGAGCCGAAGGCAGACACTTAACGACTGAGCCACCCAGGCGCCCTGAAATCAAAATTTTTAAATAAAGTATATTTAGCTAAGTTTCTCACTTGCAGAGAGAGAAGTTATACATAATCAAAAAAGAAGATGATAATAAACCATGTGGTACTAAATTAGAGTCAGGATCAACAGAATAAACTAATGTTCAGCTTAATAAGATTGATGGATAGCAAAACAATTATAGATATATTCTTCACAAAGGTTATTACATCTACATATATATTTATAGTATGTTTGCAGACAAGGCCTAAAAACAATGACACTCCAGCAACAAGTATACCCAGTGCCCAGAACTTAGTTTCTAAATAGCATTCTTTAATAAAAGGAACCAGGTTCCTAGGAAAAATTACTGGTTCTAGGGCTGGACAGGCAAAATGCAAGATAAGCTTTGAGCATCATATAGTACCAGAAAGTAAGGAAGTACTCAAAGTGCAAAGGAATCGGGACATGTTATAGAGACAAAGGATCTAACTGTAGAGAGCTCCCAGTGGCTAAAGCTGGAACAATTTGAGCAGCAAAAGAAATTACAGTATTAAATTATAACCCAAAGTATAAAATAAATGTACATGAGTCCATACTGACGTAAATAAACGAGGAAATAAATGGTAGAGAACAGATGAATCTTTCTTACAGAAGAATCCATTTAATATATGTAGATATTCCCACTTCCAGGGGGTAGAGCTTGTAAAACACACACACACTCTCTCTCTTTCTCTCTCTCTCTCTCTCTCTAGGGTGGGCTTGACTTCGTAATATGCTTCCAAAGAACAGAATAGGAAAGGGGAGAAAAAAAATAGCTTTACACTGGAGAAACTAGTAAACACTACCTTAACCAAGTGATAAAACTTAATATTCCCAGTGATGTCTGGTGCGTATCATGTACCCCCTTGATGTGATGTGATAAGAAGGGCATTTTACCTCTGTGGTATTCTTCTCATAAACCCATAAACTCAGTCTAATCATCAGAAAAACACTACAAAAATCAGACTGGAGGATGTTCTACAGGATACCTGGTCAGTACTTCTTGTCATTCAAGGCCATAAAAAAAAAAAAAAAAAACAGGGAAAGAGTAAGAAAGTGTCACTGACCAGAGCAGACTGAAGATACATGAGAACTAAATGCAATGTGGTACTCTGGAATGGCTCCTGGAACAAAAAGAAAACATTAATGGCAGAATTGGTGAAATTGAAATTAAAACTATAGTTTATTTTTTTTAAAGATTTTATTTATTTATTTGACAGAGACACAGCAAAAAAGGGAACACAAGCAGGGGGAGTGGGAGAGGGAGAAGCAGGCTCCCCACCAAGCAGGGAGCCCGATGCGGGGCTCGATCCCAGGATCCTGGGATCATGATCTGAGCCGAAGGCAGACGCTTAACGACTGAGCCATCCAGGTGCCTAAAACTATAGTTTAATCAAAAGTAATGTACCAAGGTCAGTTTCTCAGTTTTGAAAAATGTACTATGACAATGTAAGATGTAAACAATGGGGAAAAGTGGACAGGGGGGTATATAGGACCTCTCCGTACTATCTTTGCAATTTTCTGAAAATCAAAAATTATTCCAAAATAAAAGTTCATTTAAAAAAATCTATGTAATTGGAAAGATATCCCTCTCAGAATAAGAACTTGGATAAACACATTTAACTATTACAGGCACCACAGAGATTTCTTCTTTTTCCACAATTAAAGAGTATATTTTAAAAAGAAGGAAATGCGATAGCCATTAAAACCTAAATTGCTCTTCCACAATAAGTAAAATTGTATTTTATACTATTCCCAAGGCAGCTACTTAAGGTCATTTGCTATGCTTGTTCTGGGTATAAATCAAGCATTGAAACTAAAAACCCATTTAGAAAATGTTCCTTCAGAGCTTTTTTTTTTTTTCTTCACTATATGTGTATCTAAGAGTTTAAGTACATTTAAGCAAAGGGAAGAAATCAGTTGCCTAAATTTTTTATCTTGTCACAGATTTAGTAGATGGAATTTTATTTCTCTCATCATCTCTTGCAACTGATTTCAATTTTGCAATGTTATTTCTTTAGAAGAAGTTTAGTTTAATATTGTTACTGCCTCAGGATATATTGTTTCTATGGAATTTTATTTAGGTCTTAGAATTCACTTGCGTTAGGAAATGTTCCAGAAATTACATCTCAACTTTAAGTTTTAATTCTACTAAATCACAGTGGACCTAAGGATTGTGAGAAAGCCTGCTGCATAAAATTTAGGGTTTCACCTCGTCAAGATCTCGATATAGTAAACTGAATGGGCTCTTCAATAACATAAAGCAAGAGAATACTACAAAGTTTCACAGATCCATATAATTATAGTATGTTAAATTTTATAGTATTATATGTAGAATACATTTTTTCACAAATGGAATAGAACAAGGACAGTCCTGGTTTTTATTTTGGTTTTTGAGTGTTTGTGTGCATGTGTGTGTGTGTGTATTTGTGTTCTCCCACTTCTATAATATTTTTTTTCATTCATTTTTTTCTGCTGCTTTCTGTCTACTTTCAAATAAGAAAATCATATTTTGTTTTCTAATGAGCAAATAGTTTACAGATAAAAAGAAAATAAACATTAGAGGGGAAATGACAATTAACTAAAATTAAACTCAATCAACTTCTCGGTAACTACATTCATTTCTCTAAACATCTGTGGTGGACTGTTACATTGGTGGTTCCTCAATGAACCATGCTTCGGAGATTTCAAGTCTTACATAACTGCCCGCTCACTACTGTGACTGTTTTGACAAAATTTTTTTTTTTTTTTAAAAAGAGAAGTACAAGTGACCCTATGCCAGTTCTCAGCCTCGCCCATAATTGGCCTGATAACTTTCTACTTTCTCCTCTTTGGAATGCTTGCTCTAGAATGCTTCTTGAAATCCAACCACCATGCTATGAAGCAGCCCAAGCAGCCACGCAGAGGAATACCTTGGCCCTGACTAAACACTCCAGCTGAGATCCCACTAGAGCCTCCAGATGACTCTAGCCACTGCAATACCCCCGCTGACTATGTGGAACAGAACAAACGAATTAACCTACAGAATCAAGAAGGATAATAAATTGCTGTTTTAAGACACTAAATTTTGGGATGACTTATTTTATAGTAATAAACAACTAAAACAACTTTAGAGTAAATGCTTAGATTAAAAGAAAAGCCATTGTTACACATGGTTTTTAGGATGATTGCTTCTATTGTCTGTGAGTCCCTGAGACAAGGAAAGATAGATGAGAGTTTGGAAATTGCCCAGAGAAAGGATGCAATATGTTAATTCCTCTTATATGATTATGTTCTTCTAAGAGGAATTAGGAGGCCTTTGACCCAATAATTTAGAACCACAGTGTAGCACATTGCTACTCAAAATACAGTTTTCAGTTGGCAAAATTAGCATCATCTGGAAACTTGTTAGAAATAAAGAATTTCAGACCCCACAAAGACCTACTAAATTAGATTCTGCATTTTAGCATGATCCCTGGGTGACTAGTTTGCACATGCACATAATAATAAGTGATCTGACAAAATTAAATCACACAATTACCTAATAGTGTATGAACTTATCTTTCCAGCCAAATGAAAATGTTCTTTCTACCCAGGCTAACGGTTCCTCAAATAAAATTTACCTAATGTAGAAAACAAAGTCTAAACACAAAAACAACAAAAAAAGAAAATCTAATCATAGACTTTCCCAACTCTCTAATTTCATGTGGAAACTATAAATTATACCTCTTTGATATATGTTATAGCCTCCTAGGGCCCACATCACTACTTGTCTGATCTATTCCAGTGGTCACTGCCACCCTTAGATGGACAAGAGAGGCCCCTGCTCTGGTTTAATGTCTCAGGGGCCCTGTGTTTGAAGTCTTCCTTCAAAATTTTTAAGCTCTCCTCTGGTGGTCGGGACTAACCAGGGCCAATATTGCCATCCAGCAAGCATGCAGAAACTGGGCAATAGGTTGCCCATCTAGGCCCCAGTCTGTTTCTCTCCTTCAGCTCTATACTTGCCCCCTTCCTCTCCTCCTACACCCCTCACCATGCACACGGTCAATCAGATACCCCCAAAGAGCTTTGAGAGTCATGCCTCTGGAGTCATCTGGGGTCCTAGTTCCCAAAAAGATTGCTCCTGCTGATAGGTGTGATATGTCTTTCATGGGATTGCATGAGATTAGGCTACCAGAATGGTGCTGATATACTGATTTTAGTGATTCTTACTCAGATTGGACATAGGTCAGTTCAGGGTCCTAGGGTTTAGATGCTATGGATAGTCAACAAATGACCCTTGGGCTTAACTCTGTGTGTAGGCCCATGAATCAGCTCCCTCCTGTTCATGTTCCCAACCTGGTGACACCTCCACTCTACAGCACATAAAGGTGGCAGGAGTGGCATCAAGAATCATTTACCCTATGCCTACCCACCCCAACCATGCTCTCTATCCCGTGTCAGTCATTAGCCATGCTATATGAATGACACCATTCTTCTCACTCTACCCAGACACTGTTCCTACCTTCCCCACTAGTTGCAGTATATGGATGACATCAACTTTGAAAGAGATCACATTCTAAGAATTCACTGATGAAAGCCTAAAAAGTTCAAGAGAAGACATAGTCTTACCTCTATACTACATAATGATGAACAGTGGATGGATTTAAAATGACCAGAAAACAAATTATCATTCACGTATTGCTGTATGGTCTATGCAAGACTCATATTTGTAGTTATCACCAACTAAGCAGAGTTAACAACATTGGTATGAGTCTTTGGAAGCCACTATTCATTGGTGGCATGATGGATGATACAGTGTCATGACTAATGATATAACCTCCACTAAATAAATGGTTTTAGAGATTGGCAGAGACAAGATTTATGTTGTTTCAGTAGGAAAAATAAGCCATGCTGTTGAAGTAAGAAGTGTTGCTACTATTTACTCATGGCAGGAGAAATGAAGCTAGTTAGGAATAACACAGTTGACAATAAAGAACACAAAAAGGTAGTTCCTGGACCTAAACAAGAAGAGATGGTATCTTGACAATGCAAAGAATCTTCATAGGACTGATTGGATTAAGTATTTCTTGTCTTCCCATTATTCTCCCCCGCTTATGGTTTTTCAGGCATCCCTATGTTTCCTATGCTTGGCTAGTTCTTATTCATTCTTGAAAATCCACATCAGGTATCCACTAATCTAGAAAACTTTCTCCAAAAGGTATTTAAGAAAAGATAGCTACATCGCTCTTTATAAAACAGCTACTCTATAAATAGAGATAGTGATAGAGGAGGTTACAAATACAAAGAGATACGGACACATATTCCTATGCACCCTAGATCAGTCCTTTTTATGAGTCTACCACACCTTCAGACTGTACAGTCCTTGTAGGACCATGTTATCATTCTATTTTATAGGCATGATGACTGATATACAGATAGAGACCAAAAATGAATTTTAAATAAATAAGTGAATATACTTAAGCATGTGATTGGACCACCTATGAATTAATTTCATAACATTTATTTTCATTGATAATGCAAGATATATAATTATTGTAAAAAATATTGAAAAACATAGCACATTTTTAAAAGAAAATAAAAATCATTCATAATTCTTCCATAGTCATGTTAACATATTTCCTCTTATTTAAAAAATATGTACTTTTTCTAAAATTACAAGGTAACTACTGGACAATGAAAAAAATTAAAATTTTAATCTACTTTCCTACCAATTACATAGATTAGTGAAGATTGGAAATAAAATCATCCTAAAAATATTTTCTAGTTGAAGTTAAGGAGAGAAAATATATATTTTATTTATTTATTTATTTTATAATAATAGATTTTTTTTAAGATTTTATTTATTTGACAGAGAGAGAGACACAGTGAGAGAGGGAACACAAGCAGGAGGAGTGGGAGACGGAGAAGCAGGCTTCCCAAGGAGCAGGGAGCCCTATGTGGGGCTCGATCCCAGGACCCTGAGATCATGACCTGAGCCGAAGGCAGACACTTAACGACTGAGCCACCCAGGTGCCCCAAAAATATATATTTTAACACTCCTCTTGTCTTTATATTATAAATGGGATCAACTGTGGGTAGATGGTACAGTAATGGGGCATGACTTTTAGCCTGGTTAGGTTTCATTGCATGGAGAAAGGAGAATAAGAAAATATCAGTGAGGGAGCAAGATGGCGGAGGAGTAGGAGACCTGGATTTCGTCTCCTCTCAGGAATTCAGCTGGATAGGGATCAAACCATTCTGAACACCTACAAACTCAACAGGAGATCGAAGAAAAGAATAGCAACAACTCTCTGAACAGAAAAGCGACCACTTTCTGGAAGGTAGGACGTGCGGAGAAGTGAATCCGAGGCGATATTCGGGAGGATAGACGGCGGGGGAGGGGCCTCCATCGGCCGCTTCTGGCAAGTGATAGAGCCGCGGAGCACAAAATCGGAACTTTTAGAAGTCTGCTCCACTGAGGGACGTCACTCTGGTGGCGAAGTGGGGGGTGGAACCCTCACGGGACAGTGTGGTCTCAGGACCCTCGGGGTCACAGGAAGACCGGGGGTGCCTGAGTGCGGCAGAGCTCTCAGGTATCGGAGCGGGGAAGCCGGCTGCAGAGACGGAGCCCAGGCGCGGGCTCTCAGCTCAGGGTTGCTATAAACCGTGATACGCGGCACAGTCGGGCCACTGCTCCTCCAGCAGGGACCCAACAAGCGGCAGATCCGGGGAGACTCACCTTCTTCCCCCGGGAGGAGAGGTGCGGGAGCGCACCGCGGGGATCTGCTGGGTTTGGAGACTCCACCCGGGGTCGGGTGCCAGATAGAAAGGCGCGGTCACAGGCCGGGTGAGCGCGGAGTGCGGCCGGAGACCGGGGAGACGGGAGTGACTGACGGCTTTTCTCTGGGGGCTCACTGAGGAGCGGGACCCCGAGTTCTTGGCTCCTCCGGGGCGGAGACTGGGAGGCCGCCATTTTCACTCTCCGCCTCCAAAGCTGTACGGAAAGCTTGCAGGGAACAAAAGCTCCGGAGAGCAAACCCGAGCAGATTACTTAGCCCGGACCGGCAAGGGCGGAGCAATTTTGCCTCCGGCAAAGACATTTGGGAACCACGGCAACAGGCCCCTCCCCCAGAAGATCAGCGAGAACAGCCAGCCAAGACCAAGTTTACCGATCAATGAGAACGGCAGAACTCCAGCGCTAGGGGAATACTGCACATAGAATTCATGGCTTTTTTACCATGATTCTTTAGTCTTTCAAAGTTAATTATTATTTTTTTTTTAACTGTCTTTTTTTCTTTTTTCCTTTTTTCTTTTTTTTTGAATTTTTCTTTTTCCCTTTTTCAACCAACATCTTATCAATCCCTTTTTTAAAAAAAAACATTTTTATTTTTCATTTTTAAAGTCATATTCTATCCCTTCATAGTAGCTACCCGTATTTTTGGCATATATATATAAGTTGTTCTCTCTTTAAAATCTTGAGATAGTTTCTTCTAACAGATCAAAATATACTCTAAATCTCTAGTGTATGGTTTTTTTTCTACTCCCCTGCCTGATCACATTCTCTCCCTTTTTTCTTTTTTTTTTTTTTTAATCCT
>NW_022589710.1:15769546-15773457 GCF_004348235.1 Phoca vitulina | reverse complement strand
CACATTCTCTCCCTTTTTTCTTTTTTTTTTTTTTAATCCTCTTCTTTCTTTTTTCAAACAACTTATCAAATCCTTTTTTAAAAAATTTTTTATAATTTCCATCTTTACAGTCATATTCCATCCCTTCATCATATCAACCCTTATTTTTGTACATATATAAGTTTTTCTTTCTTTAAAATTTTGGGAGGGACTTTCTTTTAACAGACCAAAATACACCCAAAATCTAGTGTGTGGCACTGATCTATAATCCAGCCTGATCATATTCGATCACATTCTGTTTTTGTTTTGTTTTGTTTTGTTCTGCTTTTGTTTGTTTTTATCTTTATCTTTTTCTTTTTTTTTTTCTTTCCTTTTCTTTTTTCTCTCTTTCCCTTTCTTTTCCCACTGCTTCAGGTCTTTTCTGATTTGTTTAGAGTATATTTTCTGGGGACGTTGTTACCCTGCTAGCATTTTGTTCTCTCATTAATCTATTCTCCTCTGCACAAAATGACAAGACGGAAAAAATCACCTCAACAAAAAGAACAAGAGGTAGTACCGACTGCCAGGGACCTACTCAATACGGACATTAGTACGATGTCAGATCTAGAGTTCAGAATCATCACTTTAAAGATACTAGCTGGGCTTGAAAAAAACATGGAAGTTATTAGAGAAACCCTTTCTGGAGAAGTAAAAGAACTAAAATCTAACCAAGTAGAAATCAAAAAGGCTATCAATGAGGTGCAATCAAATATGGGGGCGCTAACTGCTAGGATAAATGAGGCAGAAGAAAGAATCAGTGAGATAGAAGACCAAATGATGGAAAATAAAGAAGCTGAGAAAAAGAGAGATAAACAACTACTGGATCATGAGGGCAGAATTCGAGAGATAAACGATACCATAAGACGAAACAACATTAGAATAATTGGGATCCCAGAAGAAGAAGAAAGAGAGAGAGGGGCAGAAGGTATAATGGAGCAAATTATAGCAGAGAACTTCCCTAATTTGGGGAAGGAAACAGGCATCAAAATCCAGGAAGCACAGAGAACCCCTCTCAAAATCAATAAAAATAGGTCAACACCCCGACATCTAATAGTAAAACTTACGAGTCTCAGAGACAAAGAGAAAATCCTGAAAGCAGCTCGGGAGAAGAGATATGTAACCTACAATGGTAGAAACATTAGATTGGCAACAGACTTATCCACAGAGACCTGGCAGGCCAGAAAGGACTGGCAGGACATATTCAGAGCACTAAATGAGAAAAATATGCAGCCAAGAATACTATATCCAGCTAGGCTGTCATTGAAAATTGAAGGAGAGGTAAAAAGCTTCCAGGACAAACAAAAACTAAAGGAATTTGCAAACACGAAACCAGCCCTACAACAAATATTGAAAGGGGTCCTCTAAGCAAAGAGAGAGCCTAAAAGCAACATAGACCAGAAAGGAACACAAACAATATACAGTAACAGTCACTTTACAGGCAATACAATGGCACTGAATTCCTATCTTTCAATAGTTACCCTGAATGTAAATGGGCTAAATGCCCCAATCAAAAGACACAGGCTATCAGATTGGATTAAAAAACAAGACCCATCGATATGCTGTCTGCAAGAGACTCATTTTAGACCCAAAGACACCCCCAGATTGAAAGTGAGGGGGTGGAAAACCATTTACCATGCTAATGGACACCAAAAGAAAGCTGGGGTGGCAATCCTTATATCAGACAAATTAGATTTTAAACCAAAGACTGTAATAAGAGATGAGGAAGGACACTATATCATACTTGAAGGGTCTATCCAACAAGAAGATCTAACAATTGTAAATATCTATGCCCCTAACATGGGAGCAGCCAATTATATAAGGCAATTAATAACAAAAGCAAAGAAACACATCGACAACAATACAATAATAGTGGCGGACTTTAACACCCCCCTCACTGAAATGGACAGATCGTCTAAGCAAAAGATCAACAAGGAAATAAAAACTTTAAATGACACACTGGACCAAATGGACTTCGCAGACATATTCAGAACATTCCATCCCAAAGCAACGGAATACACATTCTTCTCTAGTGCCCATGGAACATTCTCCAGAATAGATCACATCCTAGGTCACAAATCAGGTCTCAACCGGTACCAGAAGATTGGGATCATTCCCTGCCTATTTTCAGACCACAACGCTTTGAAACTAGAACTCAATCACAAGAGGAAAGTCAGAAAGAACTCAAATACATGGAGGCTAAAGAGCATCCTACTGAAGAATGAATGGGTCAACCAGGAAATTAAAGAAGAATTAAAAAAATTCATGGAAACCAATGAAAATGAAAACACAACTATTCAAAATCTTTGGGATACAGCAAAGGCAGTCCTAAGAGGAAAGTATATAGCAATACAAGCCTTTCTCAAGAAACAAGAAAGGTCTCAAGTACACAACCTAACCCTACACCTAAAGGAGCTGGAGAAAGAACAGCAAATAAAGCCTAAACCCAGCAGGAGAAGAGAAATAATAAAGATCAGAGCAGAAATCAATGAAATAGAAACCAAAAGAACAGTAGAACAGATCAACGAAACTAGGAGCTGGTTCTTTGAAAGAATTAACAAGATTGATAAGCCCCTGGCCAGACTTATCAAAAAGAAAAGAGAAATGACCCAAATCAACAAAATCATGAATGAAAGAGGAGAAATCACAACCAACACCAAAGAAATACAAACAATTATAAGAACATATTATGAGCAACTCTATGCCAGCAAGTTAGATAACCTGGAAGTAATGGATGCATTCCTAGAGATGTATCAACTACCAAAACTGAACCAGGAAGAAATAGAAAACCTGAACAGACCTATAACCACTAAGGAAATAGAAGCAGTCATCAAAAATCTCCCAAAACACAAAAGCCCAGGGCCAGATGGCTTCCCAGGGGAATTCTACCAAACATTTCAAGAAGAATTAATACCTATCCTTCTGAAACTGTTCCAAAAAATAGAAATGGAAGGAAAACTTCCAAACTCATTTTATGAGGCCAGCATTACCTTGATCCCAAAACCAGACAAAGACCCCATCAAAAAGGAGAATTACAGACCAATATCCCTGATGAACATGGATGTAAAAATTCTCACCAAAATACTAGCCAATAGGATCCAACAGTACATTAAAAGGATTATTCACCACGACCAAGTCGGATTTATCCCTGGGCTGCAAGGTTGGTTCAACATCCGCAAATCAATCAACGTGATACAATACATTAACAAAAGAAAGAACAAGAATCATATGATCCTCTCAATAGATGCAGAAAAAGCATTTGACAAAGTACAGCATCCTTTCTTGATCAAAACTCTTCAGAGTATAGGGATAGAGGGTACATACCTCAATATCATAAAAGCCATCTATGAAAAACCTACAGCGAATATCATTCTCAATGGGGAAAAACTGAGAGCTTTCCCCCTAAGGTCAGGAACGCGGCAGGGATGTCCACTATCACCACTGCTATTCAACATAGTATTGGAAGTCCTAGCCACAGCAATCAGACAACAAAAAGAAATCAAAGGCATCCAAATTGGCAAAGAAGAAGTCAAACTCTCACTCTTTGCAGATGATATGATACTTTATGTGGAAAATCCCAAAGACTCCACCCCAAAACTGCTAGAACTCATACAGGAATTCAGTCAAGTGGCAGGATATAAAATCAATGCACAGAAGTCAGTGGCATTCCTATACACCAACAACAAGTCAGAAGAAAGAGAAATTAAGGAGTCGATCCCATTTACAATTGCACCCAAAACCATAAGATACCTAGGAATAAATCTAACCAAAGAGGCAAAGGATTTGTACTCAGAAAACTATAAAATACTCATGAAAGAAATTGAGGAAGACACAAAGAAATGGAAAAACGTTCCATGCTCATGGATTGGAAGAACAAATATTGTGAAGATGTCAAT